>NC_079429.1:2281963-2429463 GCF_026213295.1 Gadus chalcogrammus
TTGGGGCCGTGACGTCATATAAAGGTGGGTTGCGCACAGGTGTGTCCGCGGTAGGTTGGTCAGTATAGGTAAGTTCGTTCAGGTGAAGAAATGTGCGTCCTGGTGGAAACACCATTTGTGTTCCCCCGCGGCGCCGCTACTTGAGCTCATGTGAACCAGCCTCAGCTCGGGCATGGCGCACAAGTTCGTGGGCAAATGCGTGCCGCTGTTCGTTCTCGCCGTGGTGTTCGACGTGCTGGGTCTGATCGTGCTCCTGGTCGGCGTGTTCGGGAACCTCAACCTGGACGGATTGTTTTACGGGGATTTCCTCATCTACACCGGCTCCCTCATTATCTTCGTCAGTCTGTTTTTGTGGATCATGTGGTACACTGGCAACGTTTCGGTGTACCCCTCCGTCGACCGGGGCTCCCTGGATGTGGAACTGATGCACTGGGCCAGGAAGGTGTCTCAGAAGCTCACGTTGGAATCGGCCGAGACGAAGAAGAAGAAGAAGATGAAGAACGGGGAGTCTGGGGTGAAGGGGACGGCACCGCCGGGGGTGCTCAACACGGTGACCCGGATCTCCTGGGACAACAGCACGCTGTCCCAGGGCCAGCACAACAAAGGGTTCGAGGCGTATCCTGAGCACATGCCCTCCGAGAAAACGCTGGAGATGGGCATCTTCCAAAGCCCTGACGTGTCTTCACATACGGCTGTTGGTGGGGATGCCTTCGGGTTCGTCTGAACAGATGGTGAGTGTCACCCCTCCTCCCCAAACAAAGTAGTTCTGCTCGCCACCATAACACTCGCTCCTTTCTGTCCTCTCACCTGAAGCATCCTTGGCTCTCAGATGTTATCTGTAGGACAATCATCCCCGCACAAAAGTGTGAGATGCCTTCTCTAAAAGCAGCCCAGTGACACGGCTGTTAAACGGGTTGACTGGAAGCAACACACACCAGCTCATGATAACGTCACGCCTCACTCGTGTTGTGCTTCCTTACACTGTTGCACAGCCCTGGACTCTTTCCCCATTTTGTATTTATTTTTTATACCACACAGGGTGTTTCTAGAAGCAGTCCCCCTGCGCCCCCTATTTCACTGTTAATTATGTCCTAATTGTGTAACGCCACACAGTTTTTGACTGATGACATAATGAAACTCAAGGCTGACAGAGAATTACTAGAACAGACGCCCAACCCTGAGGTCTCAACTTAACTATATACATATATTAAGAAAATGGTAGAAATCTTGAGTGGCCCGTGGCAGCTTTTAATTGATGAGCTTGGTCGTTGCTATTCGCCCTCTTTCCACTTCTGCATTATTTTAGCCGTCGGTTAGCGGTGGCTTATAACTAGGTGTCGCGCCAGACGCCCGCTGGGGCAAAGGGCTCAATTGCATTTTAATGGAACTCAGAAGCACTTATCGATTCCATGGAATTGAGTGTGCGTGTGTGTGGTGGTCCCCCTCCGTCGCCGTCCCCTCCAGCAGGAATTATACCAGGCTTCCCCTCTCCCGCTTGTTTCAGTTACATAACGGTAATGCGTTTTAGTTTGCTTTTTCCTCTTCAACATTGAGCTAATGGCGTTTGAATATATGGAAAACTTTGAAACGGTCGAGGTGGAAACCAAGAGGAAATGACGACACCTGTGGCTCCATATTTCTGTAAATTTGATTAGGCTATATGGGATTTTGTCTCGGGTCAAAGTGCGTTTTGCCATCAATCACGCATTGTGTGACTGTTTTTTTTTTTTTTATCACCTTTTTTATCGCTTAATGATACAGTCTGACTGCGCCTCAAAGGACAACAAGCCATCTGTTGCACAACAGTAGGCTACTATGACACGGCCCAGACTCTGCCACTCACTGATTAGATATGACAGCCTCCTGCTCTGGGTAAATATTAGCCATCGTAATGTATGAAAGGCTAAGCAGGAGTTATCGAAACCATATTTTCTCAGTAAACACGAGAGTGTCAAGGCACAAAGAAAAAAGCCTGCTAAGTGGTCTTAGAGTTACCGCTACAATGCAACAAGGAAATCCCACGTTATCTCTAAGCAAGCTGATGATTATCGTAGCCGTGTGCGGGATTTGCCGTTCTTGCACAATAGGCTTCCTCATCAAGTCAGCCCTAATGACTTTGCCACTTTATTCGAAATCATGCAGCGGAATATGACAAATATTGACCCGCTGTTAGCCGAGATTAGTCGGGTCAAGCTGTTCATATTCGCCGCGGTCTTGGATTTCTTCTGTGGAGTTCATTGTTCTTTTTGAAGGCTACGCACGCACGCACCGTGTGCGTGGCTGAAATACGATCTCTAGTCTTGATGTGCTTAAGTAGGGCATGGGTTTGTTGTGGAGTGTTGTCAACTGTAAATATAAACCGTAAAACCTGAACCTACCACTATTCTCTGACCACAATGGCTCAAAGAATGATGAGATGATGTAACACAGATATCGGGTTGTTCTGGGATTTATGTCTGTATTTATCAGCCAGCCATCGTAGATATCGTCGTTTATAGCACCCACTTTTGAAATGCGTGCAATGTCGTGTAGTTGTTGTCGAATTATTTTATTTTTTAAATTAAATTATTTTCTTCCTCTGCCTCTCTTTTAGGGGCTGGTCTGGACCTGAGGGACAAGGACAGACCCCATGTGGCTATCCCCACACATCCGGTATTCCAGATGGAAAACCTTTTACCCATGACACTTTATCACACGACTTGTATTTCATTCAGGGAGCAGCCCTTCGCTAATTGTAAACCACTGGGCTGTGCACAGAGGGGGGGGAAATGAAAGCTCATTCTATTTTTTGTGTAATGTATGTACATAGTCAATTTCTATATTTTTCATACACTGACTCTTTTGCTTTGAATAAAAGCTTTCTTATAAAAATTGAAAAGGATACTTTTAGGGTAGGCAGTGACTAATATTGTCTGCCTCCTTTTTTTGCGTAATGTTTGTAAATAGTAAATTTCTATATTTTTTTTATGCACTTATTGCTTTGAATAAAAGCTTTCATACAAACTTGGACGTGGATACTTTTTGGTGAGTCTGTAGTGAATATTGTCTGCATGACACTGACCTCATTTCGAGCCATTCTCATCCCACAATGATGTGACTAGGGTGCTCCAAATTAACGTTATTGGCCCGTGAGTGAGAGAAGGGGCGGGACCAAGAGAGGGATATCCATTTCTATTTCGGACCAGGATTACACTACAATAAATCACTCTCGGCCTTGAAGGACAGTAGTGTAATTTAGATTATTAACATTGGGTTTATGGTTTGATGGCAGATAACAGGTTTACCCTTGCACTGTGCTTGTGTTTCAAAACTATTTTCTACGTCCTTTCTTATGGCTCTTCTTTGACATTGTGCAAAGCTGCTTCAATGTCATTAAAGGCATAGGGCCCTCCAACCTTCTCATTTGCTTCATGGCTGTACGTATAATGACATAGGACGTGTCCCCTATCGCTGACACTTTCCCTACAAATCTGGTTCCCTACATAGTTGACTATTTCTGGCATCTCCATTTTGTAGCGCTGTTTGACATCCTTCAAAGAAAGCAGGTTTCAATTATGGGACATCCTATGACTCATTCGTCGGATGCTTTGATGGCCTATCAAGAGTTCCACATCGACCTCCGATTGTTTATTACGTTTAATTTGATCAAGAAGCCACAAAGGTTCCTGGTTGAGAACATGAGGTGTACGTTTCCCCATGCCCACCTGTGCTCTTTAATGTAAGGCCTCTGGATCTGTACTACTTTTACACAAGATAAAGGTGTGTCAAAATGACCTGCACACGGATCCAGAGATAAAATCAGTTCAGAAGTTCATGCATTCACTGTCTCACATAAATATGCATAATGAGCAGGCTAGGAATGTAGACAAACCACATTTAAAACTATTGTCTTCCTTATCAATCTGACTGACAGACAGTCAAACGAAACGGGTAACCCACAGACTGCCGGCAAACCTGCTGCGAACACACGTGAGATTCACTTGAGGAATCTGTTCAAAATTCATTCGAGTTGTTGCTTTTACTCTATAACAATTTTTTCCGGTCATGGATTACACCGGCTTCGTCGGACGCTGCCTGGGCATCTTCCTTGTGGCCATTTTCCTGGACGCAGTGGGCCTCGTACTGCTCTTCATCGGCATCTTCGCTCCGGTTAACTTCGGGGACTTCCTCGTCTTCACAGGGTCTCTGCTGATCTTCTTCAGCCTGGGTCTCTGGATCCTGTGGTACCTGGGGAACATCGAGGTCCCCCTGGAGGAGCTCATCCCTGTGAAGCAGGCTGTGGAGGCGGTGGTCACCTTTGGGGCTGCCAGCTTGAAACCAGCAGCAGGTCACTCACACCTCCTACAGAAGGAGTTCTGGACAGAGTTATAGGCTTTTTAAGGAATTGTCGTCTTTTCCGCCGTTTGACATTGTGTCCGGTCTATCAGTTTGACTTTTTCCTGGTTGTGCACAGGTTTAAGTCAAGGTGTTTGGCATTGACGCACACTGGGATGTTTGTTCAATCTTTATAGAAGCACAAACATGGAGAACCCAAAAATCTGATGTTATTTCATCATCCATCATCCCAGTTGGAAGCACTGGAAAATAACACGGGATGAAGCCGTCTTACTGTTCTTTAAAGACACACACAAATGCACCGGATTTGGGGTCATCCACCTCATAACTCCGCCGCAGGGGGATACACTATTCATTCCGTGTGTGTTAACATACAAGAGCTGGGTGCGGGAAGTGGAGGGAATTTTCCCTGTGATGATTTTTCCTTTCGTGAAATCTGAGTGTCGCCACCGAAGCTCTTCAGCCAAAACCCGTCAAACCAGGTTGAGTCTGATACCCGCTTCTGGCCTGGATGCTCTCGTCTTACATCACACTGGGGCTTTGAATGGCCAGAGGTTTGGCCACAAAGTCTACCAAGCAACAACTCTCATCATGACACGGCGGCTTTGTTGACAACTCACTGGACACTTCTTCCAGATTTATTTTATGACAATCTGTCCTTGTGAGTCAGGATTTGAAGATAAACTAGGGGACTTTTTTGTTGTCTACGTATTATATTCCAATCAAGGACAAAGCTGTCACCTGTGTGTCACCTGAAACTATACTTTTTAAATTGAATGCAGGCGTTGCTAATGAGTTCACAGCGCCATCTTAAGGATGTCAGGAGAATTTGAAATGTATCAGGATGTTCGTGTACTTGTGTGTGTGCGTGTGTGTCCATTGCTCCTCAAACACCGATGTACTTCCCAATGTATGTCCCACTCCCAACAGACGCCTATCACAGCCAGGAGGAGTGGAGAGAAAATAACACAATAACACATGCAAAAAAATTATAAGCGGAATTATGAATAACAAAAAAGCCAGTTCTTTACAAATAAGTGTTATGATGCATCACACTTGGGAGAACAGAGATTTGATCTCTTCAAAGCGTTCATTGTTCTCGTACCTTATTGTTCTTCATGCTGCTGTGCTTCCAAATGGTTGTGGGCGTATACATAGCAATTAAAGGATTGCGGGGAGAATGGTATTTAAAAAAATTGGGTCTGCCGTTACTTATTTACGCTACTTATTACTTGTGTGGCCAAGCAACATTGCACAAAGAATTTTGGCCCGTTATCTGGTGGACACGCAAAACCTTTGGGTGTCAAAATCTCTCTGTATCCCCTGCCAGGATTAGGTTTCCAGTTCACACCCAGCGTGTGGCTCCAACTAGGCCTACATTTAAGAACGAGGTCGTAATTCATAAATGATGAGGGCAGGCAGAGGTTCACCCGATCTTGACTCTGCTTCAATCGGCACCTTTAAAGAAATGTGGACAGCGATTAGGTTAAACCATTTTTTAGATGTTTTTTTTAAATTAAAGGCATTATGGCTGTATTCATATAAAAATATATATTATTAGTAGTAGCAATAATGATCTAATACTATGCCCTAATAATAATGACCCTTATTAGTATTATTAGCTGTAGTAAACATATTTTAATTATATCTTATTAGTATCCTAAACCTATAATCATAAGCCTTTAATGTGTATTCTTGAGTGAGTATTGTATTATTGAATGAGTATGCCATCGTAAAATTATGCAAAATATTAAGTAGAGAAGAAATTAATAATGGATGATATGAAACCCAACAGGAGCATTTCGTGGACGTCCATTTACTTCACAACATTGTCCAGTGACAGTGAAAAGTCCTTACCATAGTGAAAAGACTTTTATACATTCATACACACATTTGTTATTACCTAACCTTTAAGATTCTGGTGGTGATGAAACGCAAATTCCGTAGTTTTTTTTAGTTGTAATATTATTACTATGCCGCCACGTATGCCTTTTATCAGAGGCATCGTAAATAATGGTGGAATTCTGCATGGCACGAGTTCGACATGGTTGTGCATGTGCACACAAAAAAAGACCACGAGGTGGCAGCATTGGCCTGATAAAGCAGCCCTCAGACCTGCAGTTCAAGACATACACAAAATACATAAATCAATGTTATATACCATAATAAAGCCTAAACTTATTTGATTGAATATAAATAAGTCGACAAAAGGCAATACATCTCTATGAATACCTGCACAAATAGATAAATGACTTGTAGCAATTGTAAGAAAATAGGTCTATACGATGACATTTTCACTACAAATGTATATCTCGACTATCATATTCATTGTTCAACAATCTTCTACTTTATTATAAATGTATATTTGTAAATGCATTGTCTTTTGATAATGGTCCTTTATGGAGTTACAATGTGATTCCTGCTTGTGTAAATAACTATGAATTGCCCATGTGCTTGAAGGATGCTGCTTTATAAATAAACGTTACATAGAGAGACGCCATGTAGATGGGTTTCCTCATGAAACCCTCAATTGCTTTCAATGGAGGGTTTCCTCCATTGAAAGCAGGTATTGCTAATGCGTTCCCAGCGCCATCTTAATGGAGTTGCAACGGCGTTAGGCAGGGAGGAATCTTGTCTCCCAATTTTATTCAACTTGTATGTGTCAATGAATTGTCCATGCAATAGAGAGCCTGTAACACAGGGCGTATGACTGGTGAAATGTTGGTGAACCACCTTATGTATGCAGATGATTTGGTCATTATGAGCCCAAGTAGCGCTGGACTACAACAACTCCATAATATCTGCACTGAGTATGGATTAAAACATGACATTAAATATAATGATAGCAAGAGTGCTGTTTTAATATGTAGAACAAAGCAGGTCAAAAGGCTCAATTTCCCTGCGCTCAAACTGTCTGGCAATATTCTTGGTGTATGTAGAAGGATTAAATACCTTGGACATTTTATAAATGATCAGTTGAATGATGACGATGATTTTTACAGACAATGCTGCGAACTATCCACCCAGGCAAACACATTGCCCGCTAGTTCAGCTTTTGTTCAACACAGGTGAAGGTAGCCCTGTTCAAAGCATATCGAACACAGCTTTACTGCGCTCAATTATGGTCAAGCTACAAAAAATCTAGCATGAAAAGTCTGAAAATACCCCGAGGGGGCAGTGCCAGCCAGATGTTTGTCACTGCAGGGGTGTGCACATTCCATGCACTTCTAAGAAATCTTATTTTTAAATTCATGGAACGGTAATAGTATCATTGTGGTACTTGTAAACCCCACCCCAGCGGTGCTCGCTACACCCCCAGCCTGAGGGGGCACTGGCTGAATTGTTTGTATATGTAGGCCTACTGACTTTCTATATTTTTGTATTGTATTTGTGTCGTGCTATTTATGGACCTGAGTCTGAAATAAAGTTTTCGATTCAATTCAATGTATCAGAAAGTGTGTGTGATTCCTATTCTATTAAACCCTACAGATGACACACAATGACAGAAACACAAATAAGTATACGCAACTAAATAAATTGCATTAATCCAAACGCTCATGCTTCGCATACGGATACAAACTCGGTCCAAAAGACCGGCGTTTGCTTCAAGTAACTGGTCACAATTCGGTTCACAGGAAGATGACGTCACTTCGAGAAAAAAAAACTCCCTTCCAAAATCTAAGCGCCGCGTCTTACAACCAGCCGCCGAGCTGCGTGTCAAGCTGCGGTGCAACCAACCCCTCGCTCCCACTAGCTATTTATATTATTGTTGTCATTGGTAAATACGCTACAGCTGCCTACCCATACCCCGTTCCCATTGGTCAACGGCTCAGGACGTCATAGTATTTCCGCCCATTTGGCCGCTTCTGGTTGGTCGAGACTCCTTCTTTTTCTCTCTGTCGCGGCGGTGGGTCGGAGCCGCTGTGTCCCCGGTCAGGCACGTTCCTAGTCCAAATTCACGCTTTCGATTTGGATCCCCGTTATAAAAAAAGCATAGTAAACATTAATCCCCTCGTAAATTCAAGCCACCGATTCGAATTGCGCGCCTTTACGTCCCCGAATCCCAACCAGAACCTCAGAAACATGGCGGTGGTTAGCGGGACCTCGGGTCCGGCGGTCGCCCGGCTTGAGGGCCGGGAATTCGAATACATGATGAAGAAAAGGTCGGTGACCGTCGGTCGGAACTCGTCTCAGGGCTCCGTGGACGTCAGCATGGGCCACTCCAGCTTCATCTCCCGCCGGCACCTGGAGATCTTCACGGCGGGGGAGGACGGAACGGGGAGCGGGGACTTCTACCTCAGATGCCTGGGCAAGAACGGGGTGTTTGTGGACGGGGTGTTCCAGAGACGAGGGGCTCCACCGCTCCAGCTACCGCGAATGTAAGAATGAATGGTTTTAGGTCGTTGATATTGTGATTTATAATAAATATCCTGAACGAATCGGACCCCCCCCTTCTTTGTTGTTGTTGTGTTGGTTGCGTTGCACGTGTTGTGCTTCACATGCTGGCTGCGAATGGAGGAAAAACTAGGCATTAAAGAGCATCTTCTGCACCTAACCCCCCACCACCCTGCAACCCCCCCATGCTGGGGTTGTGTTTACAAACACCCGTGACGTGATTATTATTAGTTTTTACTGATGTTGGTTTTTTCGTTATTTGTTGTACTGTTACGGTAACGAGGAAGCTCACGTTAACGTCACCGCTTGCAGCTCTTGTGCGGTGGCTCAATGTCAACCTCGAGTCATGCCCCCCTGGGGTGTTTACACTGCCGGCTTGACACTGACTTGGGGACAGATTTCTGTTTTTGTTTTCACACATGCGCCCGATGCAATGCAGTCCCCCCCCGGTTTAAACTCAACACATTATAAAAACATTTCTGTTTACATTTCATATTTCGACTGAGCGTTTTAGTTTGGGTGGTGTTTTAATATGGCGTTGTTTTTGTGCACGTCTCTAAACGGCTCAGAAGACGCCCTATTAATAATGAGATATGTTAGAAATGAAGGGTTGCATAACAGTGATGTGGTAGACATCCATTTTTAAACCGTACATCCCAACACCCCAGTTGGCTCCAATTAGATCTGAGCTGGCCTTGTTTTGAACGAATCATGAGGTCACACAGACTTCAAATATTAACGTTTGCGTTGCACCGCGGTTGGAAATACTTAAATCATTAACTACAACATGAAGCCAGACCATATTTTGTATCCTTACATTGCAACCTGTTGTTTCAATGGATGCCCATGTACTTAAGAAACCGTCTTGGTTTTTATTTTGACTCATAGGTGTTGTTTGCGGTTTCCCAGCACAAGTATAAAAATCACATTCACAGCACTGTCCACCGACAAGAAGGAGCGAAGGAACGTGCCGGATTCCCCCGTGAAGCCCGTCCAGCCCCAGATAGCCCCACTCACCATAAACATTCCAGACAACATAGCCCACCTTATGAGCCCCCTGCCTTCACCTACAGGAACCCTCAGGTGAGTCCGCCCCCCCCCCCCCGCAGGAGACACGATGGAAGGGGAAATCTGTCCTCCAGGTGCAGAGTTGCACACTAAGTTTAAAGTTAGTGTTTGGAATTCTTTAATGCAGACAGACCTCTTATACAAATCATGCTTTTTTTCTTATTGTGTGCAATAGTGAAATGGGCTTTGCACTGTGAATACATGACAAATATTTATTTAACAGAGTACCTCTTGTAAAAAAAAAAAAAAGTAGTGTATTGTGACTCATTATGATTATCTGATATTCTTTGCCCGGAGGGAAAGAAAAAGCAACGGGCTTATCTTCCTTTCTTGGAAGATTAATATTTAGCACAAACCATTGTGGAACCATCCGCATCGGGCAAAGGTTTTGTTTTGCTAATCCTAAATGGCTGCCGTCCTCGTGTATGTCTTTTGCAGCGCTGCCAACTCCTGTCCGTCAAGTCCACGGGGGGCGGGACTCTCCAGCTACAGGATGGGACGCGTCATGCCCTCTGACCTCACAGGGGACAACTCTCAGTCGGAGAACGACAAGGAAGCCTCTGGCGGAGACAGTCCCAAGGTGAGGGTCGATGGTACACAGAACGATGGTACTGGACCAGGGTGAGGGTCGATGGTACACAGAACGATGGTACTGGACCAGGGTGAGGGTCTGGGGTCGATGGTACACAGAACGATGGTACTGGACCAGGGTGAGGGTCTGGGGTCGATGGTACACAGTACGATGGTACTGGACCAGGGTGAGGGTCGATGGTACACAGTACGATGGTACTGGACCAGGGTGAGGGTCTGAGGTCGGGGCCCACAGAACGATGGTACTGGACCAGGGTGAGGGTCTGGGGTCGATGGTACACAGAACGATGGTACTGGACCAGGGTGAGGGTCTGGGGTCGATGGTACACAGTACGATGGTACTGGACCAGGGTGAGGGTCTGAGGTCGGGGCCCACAGAACGATGGTACTGGACCAGGGTGAGGGTCTGGGGTCGATGGTACACAGTACGATGGTACTTGACCAGGGTGATATGCAATACTTGGCTTATGTTACGGGAATGTCATATGAACTTGTATCGGAAAAGATCTTTGGCAAAGTTTCAAATTGGCTGCTAAAGATCCTCTTTCTTGTTATGAATTTCAGGGGTATTATATGAGGTTCATCTAATGTTATGTCAATGAACAAAGTCTCATAGATGAAACATTTGCAATAGTAAATTGGCTATTTCAGAGTGGTTCTTTTGTAATGTATACCTTTTTAAAAATGTCCACAGTGCATACTAGCCAAGAGTAAAGCAGTATCGTGTGTGTATATATCCAACCGGCAAATACACTCCTTAACGGCAAGACGAAAATGGTGTTGAGTCAAATCCAAAGTAGCCTGTCAAAACAAAGGCGTAATTCTAAAATAAGACCCGCAAGATGATTGGAAAAGCTTAGACTTTCAAGTCATGGCATGTTTTGGAGCGAGTAGCTCGACCGGGCATCCTCTGAAGCATTTCAAACGGTTTCAGTTGCTTTTTGAAGGTGTGTGTGTGTGTGTGTGTGTGTGTGGGTGTGTGTGGTTTACACACTCTGTGGTTGGGTGACTCAGTCGGCGTGAAAGGTGACTCTTAAAGTATTAAATTTAAAAAAAAAAACGTAGTCGATGTTTGTTTTAATTCGTCCTTTCTTCTTCCGCCTCCCCGTGCACAGGATGACTCAAAGCCCCCCTACTCGTACGCACAGCTCATCGTCCAGGCCATCACCATGGCCCCAGACACGCAGCTTACGCTCAACGGCATCTACACCCACATCACCAAGAACTACCCCTACTACAGAACCGCCGACAAAGGCTGGCAGGTAGGTGTCCTCCCGGAGTCCGCCTCGCCTCTGTCCGCTCGCACTGGGTCCCCAAGCCTCGCGCCCGGCTTCAGGAACTGGCCTTGTGCTACGAAGAAGTGTTGGATGCTTCTGAAATACCGTGGTTGCGTGTTTGTCACACGCCAGAGGACCTCCCGGAATGTGGCACAAAACCTCCTCGAGTTCCCTGACCCAGGAATGAACCAAAACACGGAATACCTGAAAGCTGTTTGCCTGAAATGAGCCTCATCTCCGAGCCCTTTAATCTCAACCTAACTATCGCTAACTGGTATAGACATACAGAATAAACCTTGATAACTGGTTCAGGTATACATAAACAAGTGTAGTTGTGCAACTACCGGCAGATGTTTGAACAGCCTTTGGCAATTTCCTTGCATACCGATTTCAATTTTCTGCGGCCGTCTTTGTAGCATTGAGAGGTATAGCCCGAGGTGTTTTTCAACTTCACAATTACACCGTTCCCACCTCAATAAGCAATATATTCGTTACACTGCAGCAGGCTATTACTAATTGTTTCATTTAAATCGAAGACCTCGATTTCAGTCCGATCTTTTGATTAAAATAATTAAATAGCCATGCCTATACTACATTTATCAGGTCAATTTTCTTACTAACCAGCTCATATCAACCCTGCCGAATAAAAAAAAGACGAAAAATTACGTTAAAGAAATGACATTAAAAACCTGTGTGGATTGTTATGGCGTTCCATTGTAGATTTGAAGGGCTGTGCGCCATCGCAGGTAAAAATAGCGCCCTCGTCTCGCTTGAGAATAAAGGATCTACTCCCAGTGTACACCGTGCAACGCGCCTCTTCCGCAGCCGGCGAGGCGTCTCTTATGGATGAACACGGAAGCGAGGACTCGCGACGGCTCCATGCCCCTCGCCCGTACGCACCTGGTTAGGTTCAGCAGGGCCCTGACCTCCACATGCCCACCCTTGACCCAAATCCAAAGATACGTGTCCGGCCTTGGTTTAGCCTGAGTTTATTTTAGCTGTCCCTTTTTCGTTATGGTGCTTGGGACATGGGGAGCTGTGGCTGTTTTTTCCAGGCGACCCTTTTCAGTTGTGTTTTACACATTTAACTGCTGATGTCACATGAACGTTTATTACCATCCGTTCATGAATACCCACTATATGGTCATGGCTGACGGATATTTCTGCTTCAAAAGGCCGGCGTGGGTCCCTAAGCTCGCTGCGTGTATTTATTGTTCTGCGTCCCTACCTTGTTATATTTGTGTAGTGTAGAGGTTCACGGTGTACCCACTTGAACGCTAAAATATACATTTATCTCAATAAACATTGGCCTTTTACGAAGCTGCTCGGGTGAATAACATTGTAGTGTTATGAATATGGATAACATTATGCACGCATGTGTCATTGTTGTCGATGCTGTTATGGGATAACCTTGTGGCTCGGCTCAGGAGGTAGAGCAGGTTGGCTGGTAACTAGAAGGTTGCTGGTTCCATCCCGGTCTCCTGCTCGAGTGACGAGGTGTACCTGAGCGTGACGCCTCACCCTGACCGCTCCCGACGAGCTGGCGGTCGCCTTGCATGGACGACACCGCCGTCGGTGTGTGAATGTGTGCATGAATGGGTGAATATTAGGCAAACTTGTGAAGCACTTTGAGTGGCCACTGGTGGGAAAAGCGCTCTATAAATGCAGTCCAGTTACCTTGCTTGAAAATCCCTCATAATATTCCTTGATCCAGTTTGTCCCCCACAACTCTCCCGCTGCGACCCTGCCGTGTTCTTGAAGAAAGCAGTCTAAACCGGATCGCTTTCAACTCACTTAATTTGTTAAAGTATTTCGGTATGGTAACTACGAAGCAAAAGGAGGGGAATTGTATTTGACGCACGCGTGGAGCGACCCACGGCTGACCCGTCTTCTAGTCACGGGTTTCTGACCTCCTTCTGACCCCCGCTCCGCGTTTGTATCAAGCAGGCGTGGCCTATGTGACGCATTGGCTCCGGCTTCCGCGTCTGTCTTAAAGATGCTTCCTTCTGTGGCTGGAGTCGTTATTACAGCTTGTATGTTTTGGTCCTGCTCCCCTTGTGGCTATGTATAGTAATTGCAGCTTATGTGTTCGATCCTGCTTCCTTGTGGCTATGTGGGGGTAGCTTATGTGCTTAATATACGTAACGACCCCGTTGCTCTGTGGTTGATCCTCTGCCCCGTCTGCCGCCGTGTTCCCAGAACTCCATCCGCCACAACCTGTCCCTGAACCGCTACTTCATCAAGGTGGCCCGCTCCCAGGAGGAGCCGGGCAAGGGCTCCTTCTGGAGGATCGACCCGTCCTCCGAGAGCAAGCTGATAGAGCAGGCCTTCAGGAAACGCAGGCCCCGGGGGGGGCCCTGCTTCAGGACCCCGCTGGGGCCCCTCTCCTCCAGGTACAGCCAACACTTTGTTTTAGTTTGATGTAAAAAAAATATGTATACAATGGCCCATGAGACACCAAGTCAGTGTCTTCAAGAAGTGAAATGATGCTCCAAAGTACACACTCACACAAGAAGTACTCAGGCATTACAAAATTAGGATGAGTAATTAAAAAATGCGAAGGAACGAATACTTTGACTTAAATATTGAATTTAAAGCTGCATTAAATTGATTTGTAACCAGTAGGGGGCAGAATGAAACCTTGCACGGTGAAGCAAACTGCTTTACAAATCATCACAGTGTTATGGTAGGCTGACCTTGCTGCTCCACTGAACCAAAGATGTGTTGGTCCACTGAGGCTTATCTCAAAGTTCCCCATATCAGAGTACCAACCCTAAACTGTTAGGAAACCAACAGGCTAAAAGCACATGCAGGGACGACACCATTTCTGGTGAACCAAATGAGTGCTTTCTGATTGATTAACGCCAGCTCCCACTAACGATTCCACCGACTGTTGAGTTAAGCTGATCAGACAAGGTACCCAGTGCTGCACATTAAATACACGGTGCTCCTTTTTGCTACCAATTAGGTGCTGTATGTAAGCTATGAGGGCGGTTATTTGAGGCTAATTGGTTAGTTATGCCATAGGCATCTCTCAGCTATTAGTAACTGAAATGTGCTGTGAGAATATCTGTTTAAAGCTGCACCTGTTTCTGTGGGCTGATTTAGATGACGGACCACTCCCAGTTTATTTCTACTCCAATCAGGGCCTCTCTCGATTGTTTCGGGGCATCCATCTTTCCTGTCGTTCAAAGGAGAGTGAAAGCGAAGGGGGGGGGGGTATTTTTAAGTCCCCCCTCCCTCTTTAAAACTCTTATCTACTGCCGCTTTAAGTGCTAACCGACCCCCTCCACTGCGTTCCCAGGAGCGCCCCGGCCTCGCCCAACCACACCGGGGGGGGGCTGTCCGCCCACTCCAGCGGGGTTCAGACCCCCGACAGCCTGTCCAGGGAGGGCTCCCCGGTGCCCATGGAGCCGGAGCACGTCTCCCCCCCGCCCGCAGTGCCGCCCCCCGCCACCCCGATCCAGCCCAAACTCGCTGTCATCCAGGAAGCCCGATTTGCACAGAACTCCTCTGGTGAGTGAGACGACGAGTCCTTCGTGAAGCAGACTCTTTGGTTTCTGGACGCCTGTGTCCTCAGCACACCTGCGCCTGGCCCACTCTGTCACTGCAGCCGTCGCTTTGGGTCCCAGTAGGATGGTTCTCTTTTGGGGGTTGATTGAGTGGTGGGTGGATGGGTTTTATTCCAGGCACACGTTGGTCATTTCTGCCTGTGTGTACAGAAAGTGAAGGCCGATGTGAAAAAGGTGCACGGTGCACTTTGGGCTATTAATGTTGATTTATAATACCACCGGATGTGAGCGTGATTAGCTGTTACAAGCCGTTTTGAAAATGGGCCTGTTCTGACATCACAAGTGGGCCGGTCCACCCTAGATGTGTGACGGATAGATGAGCAACGTTAGCTACGGTCCGCTGGGTAGGCTGGTAGACGGATCTATCCAGCACACATCTAGGTGGACACGCCCACTTGTGATGTCAGAAGAGGCCGATTTTCAAACGTCTCGTAACGGCTAATCCCACTCACAGCTGGTGGAATAATATGTCCCCTTTAATCCCAACACTAGCTCTGTTTTCTGACGTTTTCGGTGTACCCTGTGAACACCCGCCTGTTGGATTATGAAGTGTGTTAACCCGATCCCCCCCCCCCACCCCCCTCCCCCCGGTCCCAGCCCCACTGACCGTGTGCCCTTGGGCAACAGGCTCGCCGCTGAACAACCAGCCGCTGCTGATCGCCGTGCAGCGGCAGATGCCCCAGTCCACCATGAAGTCGGTCACCTACGCCCTGGCCACGCCCGCCATGGTCACCACGGCGACCAACTCGGCGCCCATCATGCAGACGGTGCACGTCCTGCACCAGTTCCCTACCGTCACCACGGCGACCGTCGCCGCCAACCAGGCGCCCGCCGCCGCCGCCGTGGTGGTCACGAGCGCGGGAAACGACCACAAGGAACTCAAAGGTAAAATCATAATCACGATTATTTTGGTCAATGTTGAAATCACGGTTATTCAAACGAAAATGAGATTGATTGCACAGCCCTACTCGTGGGGCAGAACTCCACACAGGAGTTGCTCTCGATCAGATGTCCTCTTTGTGGTTTTCTGTCTACGTAGTTTTTAGTGGCGGGTCCCTGATCCGATCCTACGTGTCCTATTTCCCTGTAGCATTTGCGTGTTCCATAGATGTACTGAAGTGCAAGCCGATGCTCTGTACAACTGTGGTTTACAGGAAAGACGGGGCCATAGTGATGTTTTAAAGTTCCCCCTTCAGAGGGCGTTTTGAATAAAACCTGGCTAAATGCTATGTTTATAAAAGGTCATTTTTGGACCACATGCAATCCCTTAATTGAGGTAGAACCGAAGAACCGCTGCATCAAATAAAACGTGTGTATTTGACTATCTTCTCGATATGTTTGAGGTGCGGTCAAAAGCTAAATTCCGAATCTGTATTCATCTTCCATTCTTCGGTAAACACCATCTTTGTCTGGCTCCGAATTCCGTCGTGTTGCGTTCACTCAACGTGTCTCGACCCGTGCGAGCTCCTCTGTTCCGAGCCCGCCACGCGCGTCATGTTGCTTTTCTGATCCGATGTCCTGTTCCCTGATTGGTCGAGCAGTAAAAGTGGAGGCCGTGCCCTCCCTCGCTGCCGCGGGCCGCATCATCCAGACCTCCCAGGCCACGCCCCTCACCACGGTCACCATCGTCCAGCAAGCCTCGCTGGGCCAGCACCAGCTCCCAGTGAAGACCATCACCCAGAACGGGACACACCTGGTGCCCATCGCCACCGCCGCAGGTGAGCCTGGACACACACACACACACACACACACACACACACACACACACACACACACACACACACACACACACACACACACACACACACACACACACACACACACACACACACACACACACACACACACACACACACACACACACACACACACACACACAGCCTTGTTGGACAATGCCTGGAGTACTATGAGCTATCATAAAACATGTGGCCGGAGGATTTGTGAGAGAGTACACCGGTATGAATATGCGCTATGATATGAATTTCTGCCAGACCGTTCAACTATTTGAGAGTAAATACCTGTCTGTCATCTGATGCTGTCAGACAGCCTAGACGGCCACCTCCAGAGTGTCAATAATATAATAGTTGCGCTGTGCCACCATGTAACATTTGAAATGGGTTGGGCTGTCACGACACTGACATTTGGTTGAGGTTGATGTATTTTTTCCCCGTGTAATTTCTAAAAGGGTTCACTTGGTTAAAAGACTGATTTGAATATCGCCTCAAAAACAAAAACTACAGTATCCCAAGTAAAATGTATGAAGGAAGTCAGCGGCTTTGGGATCCACTCTCTGTTTGAGTCCAGCATGGGTACGGCAGAGGTTCAGTGGGAAACGGCTTGCAGGAGAGACGGGCCAATAGTTGCGCAGTAGAAAGGACAATGAGGACTCGAGGTCTTTTATGAGTTTTAATAAAATGGGTTTTAATGGATCGTTAACTCTGAGGTTTTGAGCAGTGCTGGAAGTCATAGCGTGCCCGTTATCATAAGTACGTAGAACATTTTGATCGATTTTCTCCCTATATGAAGCAAAGGCAACCCGCGTTTTCAGAAAAACAAGCGGTTTGGCCATACCGCCCAGCACTAATACAACGAGAAATAAAAAGATTAAAAACTGACTGCCCGCCTTTTTTTCGTGCCTCCTGGCTAGAGTTTAGATTCTCTGCCCGAGCCCGACTCGACCCACGGGCCGGGTCGGGCCGATATTTCCCACCACTATCCTAGGGCCGGGCCGGGCCTTTGATCAACGTTTATTTTATTTTTATTTATTTTTTTAGCACTGGTTTATTGGCCTAATCTGAGGAGAGATCTATGCCATAAACAGAAATATTATAGGCCTTTATTTCACGGGTCTTCTCAATGCCGCGGAACGCTCCGTTCACTTGCATGGGTAGTAGTCCGGGGACTTGTCAACCCCAGCGTCTTCCGTTGCTAAGCGACGTCACCGTCTTTGCGGACAAATTATTTCTCTGCTGATCAACACTACGAATGCTGGTAACGAATAAATTGTAAAAAGACACACGATGTGAAGTTATTCCCCTTCAAAAAAATAAGCCCCTTCAGGGCGAACAGGACACCGACGCGCAGCGAAGGTGTCTTGCTTCGCCCTGTCGGGGCTTATATTCCCGATAATGACCGGCGTTCTATATATTATCCCTTACATGTATATTTAGCAGGGTAGGCCTAAGTAACAAATGTGTACAAAGTTACATATGTATTAACTTGCACGGACAGAACGTGCACGGGCTCGGGCCGGGTCGGGCTTGATCTTCTGGGCCCGATCTAAGCTCTACTCCTGGCGCTCAAAGCTCGAGTGATGGAGTGAGGACCAGGTCCGGAACCAGACCCTCAAAACGTCACCATGGCGATCTGCCCCCTAACGTCCCCCCTCTCTGTCCCCCCCCGCCCCCGCCCCCCCCCCCCCCCCTCTCTCCAGCCGTGGCCAACCCGCTCCACCTGCTGGCCGCCCATGCCTCGGCCTCGGCGTCCCTCCCCACCAAGAGGCCCAACGGGGAGCTGCCCCCCGCCCCCAAGAGGCTGAAGACGGAGGGGGAGGGGGTGGCGGTGACGGTGGTCCACAACAACGGCAACGGGAGGGACCACGACGAAGGCAGGGAGCACGCCAACGCTGACTGACTCCTCCTCCCCCCCCCCCCCCCACCCCCCCGGTCCGTACACTGACCCCAGCTCTCCTGGCACTGAGCCCAACACGTCTCATACTTTTACACTCTTAAAGCAAGTAGGCGGTCCTCTTCCTCCTGCCCCGCCCCCGCCCCCCTCACCCCGCCCCGTGGTCCGGCTCCCCC
This sequence comes from Gadus chalcogrammus, assembly GCF_026213295.1. Classification (NCBI taxonomy): domain Eukaryota; kingdom Metazoa; phylum Chordata; class Actinopteri; order Gadiformes; family Gadidae; genus Gadus; species Gadus chalcogrammus. The sequence continues at coordinate 2,301,005 of NC_079429.1, forward strand.
CCACCCCTCCCTACCCCCATAGTTCTCCATCAAACCCCTCCCACCATCTTATTCTTCAGGTGCCAAAAGAAAACATGAACAAACAAAACGATACTAAAACGTTCGAGAGAATTAACGTTTATGTGGGCGACAAAATGTGAAGCATAACTATAACGGAATGAGATAGATTGTGCAAAAAGAACGACGAAAGACCAAATTGAAAAGCAAAAAAGAAACCGTGTTGTTGCTGATAACTGAGCCCTACCCGCCCCCAACTCCTGCCCAAGCCCACGCCCCCCCTCCCACAGATCAAAGGACCTGTCGACCAGCAAGTGTCACACCAACATTTCTTGCTGCGCACACCCCATAAGGCAGCTCTACAACAGTTTTTATACATGTTTTGGTTCAACCTCCACCTTCTCTCATTCATTCATTCATTCATTCATTCATTCATTCATAAATTCATTCATTCATGCCCGGGGGGGTGGAAGAGAGGGAGGGGGCGGGGTCAACAGCGTCACATTATGGTAGCATTACAGGCGAGCGCCTCGTTGTGAGTCAGACACTCAAAAAGCAAAAACGACAACGAAGAACCACAGAACCACATGGCCGGAGGTATTGATCTATTCCTCCGTTCGCGGGCCACACCGGCTGGCGTGCGCGGACGTTCCCATCTATCGGCAGCTAGTCTCGGCGATGACCTACCTAAAGGAGAATAAAGAGTAATAATACAACGTTGTGAGTAGATACTGCAGTATTCTGTATATTTGGGTCCTCTTCTTCTTTATTTTGTTTCTCTCTCTCCCACCTCCGTCTCTTAAGGCACAGATAATCTAGAAATTATTAAACCTACTAAAGCTATAACTGGGGACTTTTGAAAAGAAAACCAAGGTTTAAACTTGACCTGGTATTCTGGGATTTTCGTTTTTGTTACATGGAGTATGAGGTTCCGATGAATGTAGTCTCCTTTACTTTTCCTTAAAGAAAACACTATATGGAGTGACTCGTTTTTGTTTTTGTTCTGTGTTGTCCTTTTCCTTCCGCTACCGTCAAATGCAACATTTTATTACCAGTGTACGTCTAGTTACTATTTCATTTTTTTTATACATATTTTTCAACTAGCCTTTGAGATAAACGTATATTCCCATGCGTATTTTGCCCCCTAGCGCCTCACCAAGTTTGCATGTCCTGCATCTAGACGACACGACTAGAGCAGAGAAAAAAACCGACTGTTGAAATTGAAGACTGAATCTCAGCTAGAGGATTCGGACCAGTGTTTGCACTTACCCCTCGAACTTAGGTTTTCCGTGTTTTCCGTTCCTCCTTGGTCGTCATCCTTGGCTTTATTCGTTTTATTACAGTTTTTGTTTTTCCGTTTTAAATTTGAGTTCAAGCGGCCGTCTCGGTAGCGTGGCCGTCTCCGTTTTATTCTGTTGGGCTACTAAAAAAAAAAAAAAAAAAAAATTATATTTCAGATTGTATCCTATGTTTTCACGAGGAAAAAAAAATACAAGTGATAGATGTATGTTCTGCTTCCGTGGGTCACTGCTTTTTTTTGTTTCTTTTTTTTATAAATTAATTTAAAACCCATGACCAATTTCTGTGAGTCTTTTTTTTTATTTCATTTTATACATTTTTATAGATTTATCGAAAGCTGTCTGACACCAGGTTAGAACCCTGGCAATATTAAGTATTACAATATTCTATATCCATAGGTAAAGAACTCGTGCCCAGAGGGATATTGATCATATCTGATATTTAAGAATTGTTTCTTCTTCAGCAATGCCTGTTTGCTCTACTGGAGAAAACGTCTAAATTTGCATAACCCAGAACTAGACTGAAGTTTGTTCTTTAAAACCAATGGATTGATCAAAACTCAAAACTTGACTTTGAAAAGGGGATGCTATTTCATTTTTACTTATTGGAACACCTGATTGATTCTACTGCAACCAGAGTCAAAATGTATCTTGAAACATCCCTCTGTGTTCAGTAGGGGACACCAAGTATAGAAAAAGCTGCAAAGAACCCCAAATAAACATGATCATGAATGGAACACCCGTATACTATTTGTCCAGGTTACTTTATAACTAGGCTTGACGCACAATCTTTCAATCACGGTACTTTCGTAGGTCTACAGAACATATGCACATTGAGAGATGTACACTAGCGTAAAAGCAGTTTTATTCATAAATACAATTTTGGGTTGTACAATCATTTGAATGTGTTAAACTTGTGTGTGCAGCATTAATCAATGCACAATGTTGTTTATGCTGTGTGATAAATGCCTGTAGGTTTACATTCTGAAACAAGCCATTGCAAACTAATTTAATCCCAAGAACTGAACAAACCAAGTGTAGTTTCAAGTCACTGGACATTGAAATTAACAGACTCATTATGCTGCAAATCTAACTGTAGTGAATCAACTATTGAGCACAGACCCAAGATGTGCCCTTTAAGAAAGTGGAGCCCAGCTTCTTAAATAAAAGTGATGCCATTGGGATCCAGATTGAAGGGGGGGGTGGTGTTTACCGAGCCACACAGAATCCAGTAAACCCATTTCTAACGGACCAGTTTTTGTTCTGAGTGTCGTCGCGGGATAACACAGGCGCACTCAATCGTGTTAGTGTGGATGCGTCGGCGTGATCAGGGATTTTACCGCCCAGACTCTCACAGACCTTCTGGGCACACTTAAGCTGCACACTTGAAATGAAGGCGCCACTAGGGGGTGCTAAAGCGTGGCCACCGCTGTGAGAAGGGTCGACTTGAGTTAGTTAGTTCACCTCACGGTCAACAGGCAGTGTGTTTACTGTCTGACTGGAATGCCACTGCCCCGGCAGAGAACATGACTATTTACAAAGACGATTAACTCAAGGTATATCGGTTAAGTATTGAACACAGCAAATGTGAGGAATCGTTGAGTGCAATTTTGACCAAATTCAAAAAAAATAATACTTGGGTTTCATCACCTTCTTCGGTAATGTTTTGACCCTCATCAAAAGGACCGTGATGTGGTTCTAGGACACAAAAATAAATGCCAATTGAATCCCTACAAAGTGAGATATATTGCACATACCAACAAAAGACAAAACAGAAGAATGAGAAAATAAAAAACGGTTATTCTGTACAGTTATATGTAGTTAAGTGATCAGTCCGGTAGATCTTCTTCATACATCGAATACATGTAAAAATCTCGATTCACCATCATGTCTTGCGTCTTGAGATATTGTTTTGGAGGTTCCTGTGAACAGACTCCCCAAGCCCCCGGAGAGAGAATATAAGTGTTGGGTGACGAATACTTAGCTCGGATACATCATCAAAAATAGAACCCAAAACCTGCACCCCCACCAAGTGCAGGTCGTTGGTTCTCAGGGATCCTGCGTTGCAAACAAGTCCCGATGATATAAATGTACATTATACCACAGACGGACACACATACATACATACAATCGCACACACACACACACTTTATGTGTGCGTGTGTCTGTGTATGCACGCTTGCTCTACAGTCTACATTCTGAGGCACTCCCTAGATTTAGGTTAGGCGGTGTTAGTTGACAAATCTCTAGTTCTTTTTTAGGTTCTTTAACTCCATGTTACCTGTAGGAATCAATGCGATTTAAAAAATAGCCATAGTATTTCACAAAGTCAGCGGAAGACATCGTAAAAAGCAATACATTGTCCTTTTGAAAAAATAAAGAAAGGAAAAGGAAAAAATAATCCCTCTTTGTATTCCCTTGTTCTTCGGAAGCGTCCGGAAGGCGATCCAAAGCAGTGTCTGAGTTCTCTCTCTGCGTCTTCTCCGTCTGTATGGCCTTCTGCTGCAGGTACAGTCTTCCATCACACGTCCTTGCCTCGTTTCCCGGCCCCGGGGGGGGGGGGGGTTGGGGCTGATAGACCGCTGGGCGCTCCCCCCTCAGAACCACAACCGCAAAAATACAACTCAACCGGGCTCATTGGTGGGTCTGCAGAAGGGGGGGCGACGAGGACCAAACAAAAAACCAAAGTCGTTTTGGGGAGGGGTGGGGGTTCGGGGTGGGGGGGGGCGTCAGATCTTGTCGTCGGTCATCTCGAGGAACTGGGCGTAGACGTCCCGGGAGCACTCCCCCTTCTGGTTGAACAGGAATTTGTAGTAGCTGCCGTCGGCGCAGATGGCTTCAGGAGAAAAAGAGAGACGGACGGAAGAACACCAGAGAGGAGTTAACTCAACATCAAAGCCCACAAGTAATACGGGACAAAACCAAACTCTTTGTTGGGCGCTCATTTGGTGGTTTTTTTCAGTTGATACATTTGGGGTTGAATCGGGGCCATGTTTGTACGTTTTGTCGGTTGGATGATTGTACAGTTTTCGAGAACTTCTCGTTTTTATAGTTGCCTACGAATCAATATGGAACGGGCGACACGGAAGCATAAAAAAAACAAATGAGAAGAGTGAAACGATAAGTCTCAGTGTCGGTGCTGCATGGCCTCTAGGTGACAATAACCGGAGACCTGCAGACAAGGACTCTGGGGGATGTGACTGGAAGACCAGTTTATTGTAAAAGTTTGTGTTCAATGATACATGAGCTGGTGCTCCCTGATATCTACCAGAGTGTGTGCGGCTATGGCTGGTTCAACATACACACATGCACACACCGACTAATCAGTTCACAGGTGAGGCTGCACAGGTGTGCAGCGTCAGCCAGCCCCAGAGTCCAATCAGCCTGACTCGGGCCAGGTGAGGCTGCTCCAAGCAGCCATCAACCACACACACACTCCCACAGTCTCCGTCTAAAAAGCGAGAGACCCTGGCCCAGGATGGCGCTGCCCCCGGCGTACCTATGACGGCGTTCTGCTCGGTGCCGAAGGCGCAGACGCAGGGCGAGCCCGATGGTACCTGGAACTTGGAGAAGCTCCACTTGGAGCTGAAGTACTTGGGGAGGAAGCTGGCCGACGCTAGGCTGCAGGGCAGAGAGAGGAACACCTCGGCATGAACGATCGCCCGCAAAGAAAGGTTCGGCTCAATTCTGTCCCATTTTTCAAGTCCTTTCTAGTATCGAATCATTTTGAGAGGTGTTTATGAAGTCCTTATTTTATAAGGGCTGACAGAAGGTGCCAGCTGGTTAAACCTCGACTGCTTGTTTCTTTTGGGGTCCTCTGCCGCGAAGATGTGGACGGTGCCGTGGTCGCTGGACACGCAGATGAGCGACGCGTCCTGGTTGAAGTTAATGCTGGGGAGGAAGACAACGGAACAGGTCTGTTAGCACCGCACACATCCTGGGAGTGGTCGTAGCAAAGCGACACACAAAAAACATGTGGACTAAAACCGTACGAAATATTTCTGGAACGCACCAACATTTCCGTAACTAATGTAGAGGTAATACGATGTGCTACGCTTTGCAAATAAGCCTTTTGGAGGACGGGGTGAGCTCCAACCCAAACGTTGCATGTGGAGAGGTTTGCAATAAGTTTACAATTACAAATACAAATACAACCAAAAGAGAAAGCGCGTGTCCATCCGAGGCAGCATTGCGTCCTCGGGGCGTCGTGGCTTCACGTGCAGCGTTAGTAGGTGGTGGGGGGTGGGGGGTGGGGGACGGGACTGACCAGTAAATGCTAGCTGCTTGCGAGCCTCGTCTCAACTCCTGGATGAGTTGCCCCGCGGACGTGTCGAAGATTCTGACGAGGGTCCCCTGGGGGAAACAGCGCCACAGATAGATGTAAGAAAGGCCCTCTGGGTGAAGGGGCGAGCATGACTTATTGAAAAGGACTCCGAGCAACAGTCTTTAGGCCCAGATGTACTTAAAAGAAAAACAGTTTTTTCATAGTCTGTGGAACTGCATTATATATTATTATAGTGTGAAAAAACACAATCATTCACACAGTACTGCCATTGGTTCAACAGTACCATGTAATTGATTGTATCGGAGCGTGGGCGTTTGCCAACGGGTAGACTCGGTTGGCAGGCTGCCCTGCAAAGTGCACGCACGGTTTGCAATCTTAACTTGCGATCATCATTTTCGTCTGCGCCAAACCAAGCCAAAATCGCCAAAAGTGGAGGCGTACTTTCTCGGAGGCGGTGGCTATCCTGTTGCCCTGCAGGTTGAGCGCGATGCAGCAGAGGGCGCCCTCGTGGGCAGGGATGTCCACGGGCGGCTTCTCCGTGTTGGCCAGGTCCACGATCTGCACGTGGCCCGAGTGGGTGCCGGGGAAGGCCAGCAAGGAGTTGTTGCTGTTCGGACACAGCACGCACAGACCTGAGGGGGGCGCAGAGGGGGACAGGAGTGTGAGACATGATGACGACGCAGCGACGGATGTGGCATTATATAGGACTCTTGTACTGTCCATAGTGAAAGAACTGAATTGGAGTTATAGTATAACCCTATACTATAAAACATTCAGAAAAGCTTTCTGAACAGACTGAATATTTCGTTTAATAGATTTTCATCCAAACGCGTCAGTAAACTCCAACTGAAATGGGTATCGATTGGTTATTAATTAACTCAATGTTAAAATTCACTACAAATCAAGCATATACAAAATAAGTGGAAAGGTTAAAAACAAAAGGCAAAGACCAACGGCAAAGTGGACGTCCAGGCCGGGCATTAGCAGCAGAGAGCCGAGAGCTGCTTGGCAGACTGACCTTTGGGATTATAGCAGGTCTCGAAGACGTGCAGCTGGTGGGGGTTGTGGGTGAAGGTGAACACTTTGATCATGGAGTCCAACACCACCACGATCCTGAGGGGCAGTAGAAACACCGTTCACATACACATCCGTAGGGTTGCACGGTGGTCTGGGCGAGGCTGCTGTCATTTTCTACAGCACAAGAGGCGCGATCGATTGGCTGCTTGCCGTCGCCTTCCCTGTCGTCGTTGTGTTAGATCAGCCAATAGCGCGCCAGGGGGTAAAGCCAGCAAAAATGAATCGGAAGCAGAAAGAAATGTATTGCTCTTCTCCGTACCCTTCTGCAGGGCGACCTCAAATCGCCGGCAGAATGGGCGGGGCCAACCAGTAGGGCTGGCTATCGTGGCCAGTTTCCTAAATCGATTCGATTAATTTCGATTCAATTTGCTCTTAAATAATAAATGGCTCAACTGCGTTACAAAATACAAATGTACTTTATTTTTTCACTATGCCTAAAACAACAGCTTTTAAGTGCATACTTGTAAATTGGACAGTTTAAACTTGAGATGTAAACAAATCTGTCTCAAAAGTGAATTTTTTGTAATTAGAAAGAAATTGCAAGTGAAAGTGTACTTGAAGTACAACATTCCATAACTGAAAATTGCATTAAGGCATTGTTTCTTAAAGTGCAAAAATAATAATAATGGTAACAAAAAATCGAAAAGTAATAATAATCGATCTCAATGCCCTATGAATCGATATTGCAAAATTTAGTCTAGTTATGGGGGTTGTGATGTGACAGCCATGGTATGGATATGGCTACATGTAGAAGACTGTGATTGGAAGGGTGTGCCTGGGTTGTTGAAAGAGCATATGTATCCGTGTGGTATTTGTTCCTCCTTCTTATAACAAAGATATATAACTAGTGTATTTCCTGGAGGCAACTTCCTTGAGCCCACTAGTTAATAAACATGCACTGTTAATATTTGTTAAAGGGGTAGGTTATGAGCTGAAAAACCAATGACCCAATATAACGCTATAAAGCCGAGACGGTCTGACACACTACACATCGGTCAGGGAGAATGTGTGTGCCTGCCTGATGAAATTGCTACTCACTTTATTGCTACACATTCAACTGATGTAGGGGGATTTTGTGATGGTATTGAAAAATGAACATCCTATTACAACAATATCTTCACGCAGACACACAAACGCATAATAAAAAGGCAGCCATGAAGATATAAATGCAAAGGATTTTAAATGGTTCAGCCTGAAACTATATGAAAACAGGATGTATACACTGCACAGTGCACATCTAGGTAATCTCTCTGGAACCACAGTCTGTGTTTGATCAGACCTCAGGTTAACCTCCGTCAGGGGATCCTAACTTCAGTAGGGACACGTCCTGTTTATGTCCACTGCTGTGGACTTTGGCTTGCAACCTGCAGCTGCTCTGATCGTCTGTCGATTGTCCCTCGGTGACATTAAAGGGTTCTTGTTATGGGTGAAAACCAGCCCCGTCTTTGAATACACTTTGTGTTTCGTAAAAGTGAACATCAGTGCCATTGTGTTCGTATCTTGAATACCACACCGCAGTCATTACAAGAGTGTGGCTGCTGACTCATCTTTGACAGAAAGGCCAGTGCCTTTTGACCTTTCCATACGCCTGTTGCAACCACTACTTTAACCGTGTGGAACAGTCGACAGAGATTAGAAAGGGTGCAGTCAGGAAGGTTTAAGACAATTAAGACCATTCAAATGTGATTTGGTAGGAATGTCTAAGCCATCCCGTCAGAGATTAGTGAGTGAACTGCTCTGTGAGTAGATCTGTTCTGGTGCACGATCGCCTGCCTGTGTTTGAAACCCTTTCGATTTTAGACCACTGATGAGTGCACTTTGACCAATTAAGGAATCCATCTCTCCTGCTAGACAAAGGTGTTTGATGCAACTGTCCTCAAAGGTGGATGAACGTAGGGGACTTTTTTTTGGTTGTAATTTTTTTTTCTTTTTGCCCTCTTCACGTCTTTCCCTTTACAACTCTGAAATCATACCGACAGCAGTTTGAAACAAAACAAAACAAGGCTGATTTTTATTTATAAATGAGAATGAATCGATGGCAGCAGAGCGAGCGCGGAATGTCTCTACCTGTCCCGCCGTAGCTTCACCGCCTTGACTTCTGTAGAGAACTCAATCTCAATGACAGTCTTCTTCTTCAGGTCGTCCCAGATCATCACTATCAGAGAAGATCACAGTCAGACCAGCACACACAATCCTTACAGGCTAATGCCAACTGCACTGCAAGAGGGTTAATCTAATAAGCAGCATTACCATCAATCAGACTGTCCTAACAGAGTCCCAGCCAACCGAAACGAAACAATTAGGCCAGGGGGGTAATAGTTTGTTTACTCTGTTTTCACTTAAGATGTCGTCATACGAAAGACAGTTGCCTTGAGTGTGTGTCGCAGAAAAACTGCAGATTCTGCAAACTCAAAGCAATGCAAAGGCAGTGCACAGAGCAATGCACAGTAAAGGCCAATTGAAGCATCAACAAGAGACTATATGAAAGAGGTTCAGGAGAGCCCACAGCCCTTGGGCTCCTTCGTCATTCTGATTCTCTGACAAGATAAGCCAGACCTGAATACATTTGGAACTGTGGCCAGATCCGTGTTGAGATATCGTGTTCCCACTCAACACAACAAATACTTCAGAGCAGAGTGTAGCCGATGGTGAAGACGTTTCACTATTCACTATCATTCATGTTAAATATTAAATCGATGGACATTTTGACCGTAAATACAGAACGTCAGATACGATAAATGGAAGAGGAAACTAACATGGTGCTCCATTAGTGCTCCATTAGTACATTACTTTCAAAAGGGCTGTGTGTGTGTGTGTGTGTGTGTGTGTGTGTGTGTGTGTGTGTGTGTGTGTGTGTGTGTGTGTGTGTGTGTGTGTGTGTGTGTGTGTGTGTGTGTGTGTGTGTGTGTGTGTACTAGTTTGCATATAGGGAGACTTTTGTGGCATATTTTGGGCATTGTGGTTATAGCCTGGTATAGTTTAACCAACGTTTCCAACACTACATTTTTGTGTTACAACTCTATTTACAACAGTTAAAAATGTAGAATGACTAACATGTGAACAATTTGAAAATGGTTGCATGTGGAAAAGAAAAAAAAAACAGGAACACTGACTCAGGGATAAATATTGCGGAAGTGAGTTTGACCCTGAATCGTACGCAACTGAAGCTCCCATATAACCTTATTTCGGAAAAAGAGAGATCAACAGACATTTTCACAACTAGTTCCTAATTTGGTGTCTGGAAAGAAACAAAAAAAAGAGCTGCAGCCGTACCTTTGTTTGGAGGATACTTGGGTTTTTTCCCGCCTCCAACCAGAGCCAGGTAGTTGCACCTGAACAGCATCTCAACATGGCCGACCCCACCCTCGAGGAACTCTGGACCAACACAAAACAAACACGCTCCTGGTCATTGAACACACGCGTACCACAGGGCTCCATTGCAGCAGTTGAATAAGGACACAGCCAGTCAGGAGGATGATGTGATTTTCAACCCAAAAATATCTATTCATCCCTTGAGGGAAATAAAAAAGGGCATTCACAGTTTAGTTACAGTTTGATTTCATTGCCAGAGGTTAGTCAAAGGGCAAGTTTCCAAACTGCTGCATACACCAGACCACTGTGACAAGAATTTCATCCTCCAAAATCCAAACAAGAGAGTTGGGTCTATCGGCATGCTTGGGAAACCGACCAATCATTTTGTGGGTGTCGGCAGTGAGCACTGGAGAGAGAGAGAAGTAGTCTACACGCTGACCAGAGAAGTTCCTATACCCCCTAACTCTTTCCGTATTGGCCAAAGAGGTGCAAAGAGGGTCATGTGCCGAGTCACATGCTCCAGCCTCTTGAGGTGTTGGGTGCGTTAAACCATTGACTTTCCCCTATAACCCTCAACCACCAGTGAGTAACCAGATTACAGCTCATCAACGGCGTGTACCTTTGAGTTTGCTGTCAGAGTTCTGTGGCCCTGTGTGCATAAGAACGAATGGCTGGGTTTATTGTAAATTCTATTGCTATTACATGCTTGATAAATGCTTTTGCGTGCAACTGCTGCAATGTATCCTATGACAAAGACTTTTCAGACTGAGAAAATCGTGATAGAAATGTTACAAAGCAATAATAAATACAACGATGTGACGCATCGGATTATCATTAAATTACAACATACATTAACAAATAATATCCAATCTCCTTATGTGTAATATCATCCCTACCATGGTTACCTTGTTTCTCCTTCTCCTTGAGGGGGTCTGTGTTGTACACACGAAATCCAGTCTCCATTCCGCAGGCGAAGCAACCTGGAAGGAAATCATATCAGCTTAAAACAAATGATTTCTTGATATAATAATGCATAATTGAGCACTGCATTAAAATTGTTTCATGGACGAAGACAAAGAAGAATATGAATGGGAAGGCATGTTATTGCATTTTGAGCATTGAATGAGTGTGTGTCAACAGTATAGTATGTTGACTGACAGGTGTGAGCGTCGTCAGTCTTGAACAACTAGGTTGCATCAGCCGAAAGTGTCACACTAACATGTAAACCATTTCCACCCCATCACACACGCAAGTAAAATTGAGTGTGAACAATGTATTTATGAGCGTTGTTCTGCATGTGAATGACAGCAGTGTTCGCCCCGTGTGGCCTGGCTCAGTAGCTCAGGAGCTCAGGAGCTAACAACAAAATGCCTTGGGATGGTGGTGGGGCAACTTAACATTAGCAAATGTAGTACATTTTTACAAGGTCAACACGCTGTGTGTCTATATAATATCTATATGGGTATATATCGCTGTGTGTTGACATCTCAAAGACGTGTTGGTCCTGGGCTTCGAAGCTAGCTAAAGAAGGCTATCGTCCCCGCTAACGAGAGTAGACGAGTCACAGCTAACGTGAGTACCGCTGTTTTTAGGGTGGTTTAATGCGTTGTGCCAATTCCTCACCATGGTCCTGGTTAAATCCCGCGTAAAGGAGTCCGTTCCCATGCGGATTGGATGGTAGTAAATTCATATTTTTGAAGAAAACAATCGGAAACGACCAAAAGTTAACCGCTAACCATTCCTCCAGTTGCCTGTGTTCAGCAGCAGCTAGCAAGACGGGGAGCAACTGATTCCGTTTCAGTGCAGTGCAGACGTAGGCTGAGGGAGGATCCTGAATTCTAGCGTTATCCCGGTCTAACAACTCAAGGCCAGTGCAATTTCCGGTTTCGGACTACCTACGAGTTCTCCTCGCCAGACAACTGTCCCTGGAGCGAGAACGCTATGAAATTGATGACGATATAACAACAACGACAAGGAGAGTAAACAATAAGCAACGAACTCTTCTTCTATTCCGCCTGTCAGCACTTAACCCATGTAACGGAATCTCCCGCCTTCTTCCTCGCGCATAACGCCCACTTGGAGCATCCCGTTCCAGGCGTACCGTCGTTCCTGTCAGCGTCTCAAGCCGTGAGTGTATTTTGAGTGAGTCAGTACTCCATTGGTTATTGGGCGTAAAATTGTCGTTATTTCCTGGTTTAGATAAATATGCTAAATCAATCCCAATAATGGGTCAAACATCAAAAACAACGTACAAATAAATAATAAACCAGTCCCTAAGTTTAAAGGCTTGACCACTTAATCTTGGTCTAAAGGTTTGATGTCATTATGAATATAATATAATCGTCGAGAGTAGTGGGACGGCTCAACAAGCCCCAGTGGCCTAATGGATAAGGCACTGGCCTCCTAAGCCAGGGATTGTGGGTTCGAGTCCCATCTGGGGTGGATCTTATTTTCACGCTTTCATAATTAGTTTAAATCAGATCAAACCTCAGCAATCAAAAAATCATATATACGAATAAATAACATGCAATGCAAACGGTAACGCCTTGATCTCGGCATGCAAATATTTCCAATGCATTTCTGGGGTATGATTTAATTTCTTTGTCCAATTTCAAATATAAATGTGTTTGAATATCAATATTTCCCTCTAATTGGTTTTGGCAATGATACAGATATTGTAGAAACGTTGGAATTATTCAGATGTTAAAAACAGATAACACTTTATTAGGATCTGGAAGAAGGTTTAATTGGGATACATAAAGTAAATGATAATGCCCTTTGACAATGATGCATTATAGTGCTGAACAAGGCCATTTTGACATAACTGCCATGTCTATGGAATAAATATCTAAATTTATAATCCCAGAATGGTTCCATATAGGTTCTATGGTGTAATGGTTAGCACTCTGGACTCTGAATCCAGCGATCCGAGTTCAAATCTCGGTAGAACCTGTCTTTTTATAACCGCTCTCATTATAACCACGATTTCGTTAAAGTGAGAAAACTAAAGCATCAACAATCACAGAAACGGACCCCCACAATATATATCGCTCTATCTAAAAAAAAAAGAATTACAAATTACATGAAGTACCCTGGTTTCCCTAGTTTTGTTGCCTCCTCAAATGCCGTAAAGCAGCAGTCGCAAAACTTCAAAATGGCGACCTCCTTTGCAGAACGTTATTTACTTTCTCGTTCATTTATTTACCATCTAATATCTCAACATGCGAGATTCAAGAGTGCTAAAACCAGCAGTTTCTTAAAACAGGTCATCTATTCAAGTCTTGGCTACACGTTGCGAAGAGATAATTCACAGGTAAATGCATGATTCATTTGCTTTAGGAATGAGCTATACTATACTACTATACCACTTCTAGACTAATCTATTTTTATTGTTACAGGTTGCCAGAGTACATATTCCTATCGGTAGATACACATTTTCTTCATGGTTAATTCACAAAATGCTTTGTTTTCTACATGCACGTTGGAATGGTATACCTTGTAATGTATATTTATGCCGTAGATCGGCTCAAAGTATCGTACTGTCGAAGCGGTGGTGCTGGAGGACAGCATGTCAACAAAGGTGAGTCTGCTATGTGAAACATGATATCAAATATATAAACACGAAAGCCACTTGCTTTCACCGATTCAGGTCTGCAGAGAGTCATCGTCTCACGTTTTGATTCTCTTCGCATTAGTCAACACAAAAGCGGAGATCAGATTCCATGTGCAGACAGCGGACTGGATCCCACTAGATGTTCGACAAAAAATCATTGAATTGGTGAGTGGTGAGTGCAAGTGCTAATTCATACAGTTTCATTTGAGTCCATCTTGACCGCTATCCATACAGCCACACAGTATGTTTTCATTTAGTTTTCTTTTTTTTATGGAGAAGAGCAAGAACCGCATCAACAAGGCAGGGGAGCTTCTGGTGACGTCGGAGCTCAGCAGGAGCCAGCGGCGCAACCTTGAGGACTGCATCGACAAGATCTCCACCATCATCGCTGAGGCCAGCGAGAAGCCGCGCGAGCCCACGCCTGAGGACATTGCCCTGCGGGCTGTCAGGTGAGAGGGGCTGACCATACCGTTTAACTCCCAAGTACTGCGATCACACCGGGACATGTACCATGCATCCCATTCCAAGGGGCTATTTCATAACTCCATACACAATATATACATTATAACACTGATAACACTTAATCAGTAAGAAAGCATCAAGAACAGAATGCAGCAGAGATTATTGTGTTTCTGCAGCTATAATGAGGGGAAGAAAGAAACAAATTCCTCGTGGTGGAATGGTGGAAGCTTAAAAAGACTCAAAAGGATCAGGGGTCTCATTGATAACCGTTGCGTACGCACAAAACGGGGCTGAAAGTGGCGTACGTGACTTTCCACGCCAAGGTTGTGATCTATAAAAAACTAACTTGACGGGAGAATGTGTGCAGCCCAAAGCAAACTCTGACCCATGCGTACGCATGGATTGGAGGAAAAGGAGAATTGTGTGACACAGACGGTGTGGTGGTGAACTGTAGTCAGACAGAAGAAATGTAGAGTGAGAAGAACGATTATGTTTTATCATTTCCCTTCATGAGTTAAATTTCATCCTGTATCATGAGTTAAATCTATGTAATCAGAATAATTTAAGTCAATTGCGTTATTTCTCAGTTATAACTCCAGAAACATCTCCTTAGAATCTAAATGAAAATTCAGATTCAAAATTCTCTATTTAATCCCGTCACTCCATACTGTCCACTGACGGCGCGACTGCATGGAGAAAAGCATCTGTCCAACATGTGTCAATAACGTAATATTTTTATGTGACACTGTAAACACATAATCAAATGTCAATTAAATCCCAAGTGTGGAAAACCAAGCCACATACTCCTCATCACAATCGTTATATTATTGTCCGTTCCCTTTTGATGCTTTTCATGACAAATCAGGCATCAAAAAGGGGTTATGTTCAAGAACATTTTACATGGGTGATTTCAAACTGATTATCCAAGGTGTTCTCGGTCTGTCTTATTACCGTAACCCTATAAATACAGCGGTGAGCCCCGTGCGTAATGCTGCACCATGGCACTGCTGGCACTGCTGGAGGACCATGCAAATAGAGGGAGAAGGTCTTCAGGAACCATAACGATTTAAATTTGGTACATAAAAATATGTACCGTTATGTCAGGCCACTTCTTTTTTAATCCTGGGACTGTGTGCTCCGTGCCACTGACAGAGTTCACTGCTGCAGCAACATGTTGTCACTCACTCTGCTTTTTGTTGTTAGTGATCCCAATCCCGTGACCGCCGAACCAAGCTTTTCTCAGTCCTTCTGCCATTGTTTCCGACAAGACAAAATACTTGCATCTGAGTCTGTTTTATATGCAGATCGCATTCATGAGGTCGTTTGCATTGACCAATTATGGTTAAAAGGCACTCTGTGATTTATAAAGCAAAGATTGCTTAGGGGTGTGCGTACGCAGGGTTTTATAAGTCTGAATATTTTTTGGCTCAAGCAAAACTTGGCTTTTGGGCGTACGTACACTTCTGGTAACGATCCCACGCACAGTTTTATAAATGAGACCCCTGGCCGGTTTGCCAAAGTTAATTTATGACGTTGTCTATGTCGAGATGTAAATCAATGTAAACAGCTTGAGTTCCTAGAAAAACGTCCAGATACTTTAAAACAGTTTTAGACAAAAAATGTTTGCTAATTTGGTGGTTTGTTTCACATTGAAGACGAAGTATTAGAAGTACATGTGACTGATTAATAGTACCAGGGGAGATTCAATTTTTTCGTGGTCAGTTTTCAGATATTTCATTCCTCAAGGCCCATAAAGTTATGACTGTTTTTGTATTATATCGTCTTAACTTTATAGATTGTAACCTCATGCATATTCTGTATGAGTTACCATGTAAGGTATAAACGGTTTATCCTTTAAACACAATGTGTCTTGGGTTCTGCAGACTAAAGAAGATGAACAAAGAGCGACTGCAACAGAAGAAGCTCAACTCAACCATCAAGCAGAGCAGACGCGTCGATTTCGACTAATAATGACCTAGGAATAGAATATTATTTAAGGTTATTTGTGCCTCAAGATTCGGAAAGAATGTGTATTTAAAGGGAAGGCCGCCAGGGGGCGCTGGAGGGCCCGCCAACTTGTTCGAAAGTGTTTCAAAACATTGTATATTTTAAGCTTTCATCATGCAATACCATTGTAAAAAATGTATATATTTAATAAATGATTATTGTACACCGTAACATCTAAATACTGAAATTTTTACTAATGGCGTTACATTTCCTAAGTGTGCTCAAGTGAAAGAGCCTTAATATTAACATCAAGGCTTTATTAAAAAATATATATATTGTATTGTGGATAGTAGGCCTGTATTATTTATTTAATCCATATCACATAAGGTTTGGTTAAAAAAAAAATTACACAGGGATCAAATTCCCCCATTTGGAAGCAAACCAGGAACCTTGACCTTTGCCCTCCCCTGCTGCCAGAAAACGCTGAACTGTTATTAGAGATGTTATTTTTAATAACATGATTAATAGCCATTTTTTATTGAGCTTTGCATACCTAAAGGTATGCTCGTTTTGTTATTCATAGGCCTTATTTTCCTTCCTCTTCCGGAAGGTGATCCCTTGCTTTTATCTTTGGCAGGACCCACTATTTCTGGATTGTCCCAAATCCTTTTATCTACAAAAATGTTTCGTTTTTTGGTAAACTTCAAGGCTGGTATTTTGGAAGGGTAATATTGGACAGAATTGGTCTTTTTGGTTTCGCTGCTGCTTGTCAGAAAAGCTCTTGGCAACGGTTGTGGAACGATTGGATTGTAAAGTGTTTTCTGTTTTACCTGTAGAGGCTAAAAACAACAACACAACTATCTACACCACATCTGCACTCCTATTAGTTTCGGTCAGAATGGACAAAGTAACGATCCATTCTCAGTTTCACAACAGTTGCAAACAAGACAGCGAAAACCCAGCCATTGAGTAGACCACTTCTCATGCTTTTATTTTAGCATTCACAATAATTAAAAACATCTTGATTTATTATACATGTACAGGATAAGTACACAATCTCTCCTCTAAAACCATGAGAGTGGGTCCCTGCCTTTTTTTTTTTAGAAACCCTTTGCAGAAAAAAAGCAATCAACACGAACAACATGAATGCAGTGATGGGAAAGTCGTACTGTTTTAGTGAGAAAAACAAAGGGAATGAACCCAGTGGGCCATACAGAAGAATTGGAAAGTAAAAGTAAAACACATTGGCATGGAAATGATAACCCAGAGGTAAATGCTCTTTGCTACAAAGACATGGTTGCAAGCATCAGATCTGTATGTGTCACTGTTTAGGACCTCTGTCATCGAACCAACACTGAAGAAGAAAACAATTGCACTGCATAGAAAAAAAGAACGTTAATTCAAATCCGTTAGCACCAAAGTTTCTGCAGGCATTAGTGGCAACATTATGGGAGTGATGTAATCTATTGAACATCAATATCCGGGCCTCTGAGTGGATAATAGCACCGTGAAAGGCTTTTGAATCCCCCCTAGCCTGGGCCAATTGGCTTGTTGTGTAAAATGTACCCCCTTGTGTGATGAAAAGTTCGGGTGGACTTCTAATATGAGGTAGCCATTCAAAATGAACCAAAATGGGGATGACTTTGGATGTCTTGTTCTGTGGCTGTCTGTCCCGTGGTCTGGGCAGCAGCTAAGCTGTTTCTTTCAGATGTAAAAACAAGAAGACGCTGCACACTTTTTACAATTTATTTAACACCAGAAAATGGTACACATCATTTGTTGTCTTCAATGTCCTTCTGCAGTGGTAAAAAATTGGCAAAAGTCACCTGTGGTTCATCATGTGGAACTTTTTTGTTTGCTTGGTTTGTTTTTCAAACTCCGGGGGGAAATTTTACACAAGTATATATTATTTTCTTGTTGCCAGAGGAAAAGATTCTTTTAAAGTGTCCTTGTAGTCGGTTTCGGTTGATGTAGCAGTCCCCTACATCAAGAAAATGCTTCTTGTGTTCGGAAAAAAAAGTCTTCAGTCTAGTAGTTTTTTGACCAATGGCAGCCGAATGAGTTTTGAATGCATAGAAAAAAAGGTTTAGAGATGACCGCTAGAAAAAAAACAACAATTTCATGTCCATATTTCTTTGATTTTTTTTTTACAAGAAGCAAACGGGGCCAACTTCCACGCCGAATTCCTGATCAGCAGCGCCAACATCCATAGGAGCAATGTCAATGATTGGCAGGCGGGAGGTTTTCGATGTCTTGTAGTCGATGACTGCCTTGCCCCATGAGCCAGTGTGTGACTGTGGAGGGAAAGAGAAACAAACACAATGAATACATGGCCATATTTAGTCTATCTTTAATTTCTCTCACATACGTGTAAAGAAGCCCAAGTAGAGGCAATCTGGTTTTGTGTGTATCGTGTGTAGAGCAGAATAGAGTGGAGAATAGAGTAGGAGAATCAGAGTAGAGTAGGAGAGGCAGGTGGTGATCAGAGAGTAGAGCAGCGAGTGTGCGGACAATAGAGTAGACAAGAGAGTAGAGCAGTGAGTGTGTGGACAGTAGAGAAGCAACTGTGTGGACAGTAGAGAAGCAACAGTAGAGCAGCGAGTGTGTGGAGAGTAGTGCGGCAGAGGGAGGGAGTGGAGTCTCACCGTGCAGCCATCCTCGCTGACGGTGTATGTGAATCGGCTGTTTCCCTCGGCTCTGATCTCCACGTCGTTGGAGCCCTGCAGCAGCAGTGCCTTCTTCAGGTTGCCGGTGTTGTCGTCCATGTAGGCCACGCTGTTCTTGCAGTGGTAGGTGACGTTCTGGCTGGCCTGGTTGGACATCAGGCGCATGAAGGTCATCTGGATGTTGACATCCTCCTGGTCAGAGCCCTCGGAGCCATACTGGAACTGTGAGAGAGGGAGAGAGAGAGAGAGAGAGAGGGAGGGAGGGATGGGTTATTCACACGCAATGCTGGTCTGTTCCCAACTCAATACATTCCAGTTTATGCTCTCGTGGGTCAATTCAAATTTAAATACAAGCCCTTAATCCGAGTTACAATCTCAAGGGGCTCCGCTGGTCACAATTTCAACCCCTCCACTAACCCTATAGCCCCTCAATGGCAAGGGACAAGCCCCTTAAGGCCCAATCCCATTTCTACCCCTTACCCCTCCCCCTTGTTTTGAAGGGGTAAGGGGTATTAATGGGATTGGGCCCAAGTATCAAGGATAGATATCTTGGGAAGCCGTTCCAGCTGAAACGCTTTGTGGCCACAGTAGCGTTATGTATCAGGACTATATGTGTGACTTGGTTCAGACAGTGAATTGTTTAAGGGCCTCCTTGTCCGGGGGGCTTGTTTACCTGGAATCCACCAGTCATGGACTCGCTGAACCACACGGGCTTCTTCTCCTTGATGTTCTTGCTCAGGTACCAGTTCTTCATGGGCACCACGGACTTGGCGGGGGCGATGCAGGTCGCGCCGGTCTCCATGTTGCAGTGAACCTTGATGGCGTCGAGAGCGGAGCCCTGGTTGGGGTCCACCCAGTACATGCCTGTTCCCAACACAGACCAGCGACCGTGTTAGCAACACAGACCAGGACAACATCGGACAGGAATGAGCTCCTCATTGAGGCCTGAGCTCCACCCTAACTACTCATGACTAGCTGAGCTCCATCCTAACTCCTCATGACTAGCTGAGCTCCACCCTCACTCCTCATGGAGGCCTGAGCTCCACCCTAACTCCTCATGGAGGCCTGAGCTCCACCCTGACTCCTCATGGAGGCCTGAGCTCCACCCTAACTCCTCATGGAGGCCTGAGCTCCATCCTAACTCCTCATGACTAGCTGAGCTCCATCCTAACTCCTCATGGAGGCCTGAGCTCCACCCTAACTCCTCATGGAGGCCTGAGCTCCACCCTAACTCCTCATGGAGGCCTGAGCTCCACCCTAACTCCTCATGGAGGCCTGAGCTCCACCCTGACTCCTCACGGAGGCCTGAGCTCCGTGGGTGCGGGCCGCCCGACGTACCGCTCTTCCACTCGGGGTGGCACATCCTCAGGTCGCGGCACATGCGGGCGGGGCTCTTCTGGCTGCCCTCGGGGTCACGGATGTTCTCGACGGTCTGGGTCAGGGTCTTGAGGGTGGCGTCGACCTCGTTGTCGCGGTCGTTCATCAGGTTGGGGTCGTCGGCGCGGTAGTGGCCGCCGCCGCCGCGGTAGGGATCGGGAGCCTTCTCCTGCAGGGGCTGGGCTGGGAAGACCCATCCGCCGCCGGGGGCTCCGGCGGGTCCGGGGGCTCCTGGGAGACCGGGGGCACCCTACGACCGGGGTGAAAGAGCACCGGGGTCAACACCGCTCTTTTTATGTGTGTGCGCGTGCGCGTGCGCGTGTGCGTGTGTGTGTGTGTGTGTGTGTGTGAGACGTACAGCGGGTCCCATCTCTCCGTTGCGACCGCGGGGGCCGGGGGGTCCGATGGGGCCGGGGAGTCCGTTCATGCCGTCCTTGCCGGGGACACCGTTGGATCCAGAGGGTCCCTGCGGAGATCAAGAGGGGGGGAGTCAGCTCTGTTCCCCCAGGAGGAGGAGGAGGCGGTGGTGGAGGTGGTGGTGGTGGTGGTGGTGGTGGTGGTGGTGGTGGTGGTGGTCGGTGGGGACACTGTACGGGGGGGGGGGGGTAGTACTCACTCGGGGTCCGGCGGGTCCGTTCACGCCGGCGGGTCCTTGCTCTCCGTGGACTCCCTGCGGGGGACAAAACGCGATGAGTGACCCGTGGGACTAGCGGCCGACGGGCGCCTGGAGGACAGCTCCGCGCCGCCGACCGATAGGAGGGGACGGAGAGCGCCCGTTGGCACGGTGATGGTGAGGGGGGGGGGGGTCGGTGTACTTACGGAGGGTCCGGGCATTCCCTGCATTCCGTTTAATCCTCTGTGTCCCTTGTGTCCTCTGTCTCCTGCCTCTCCGGACTCTCCCTTGTCTCCGCGACCGCCAGCAGCGCCCTGTCACCGAAGAGAGGGGGGTCAGCCGCCGTGTGTGTGTGTGTGTGTGTGTGTGTGTGTGTGTGTGTGTGTGTGTGTGCGGGCGCTATACGTACAGCAGCACCACGGGCACCAGCGGGGCCAGATGGGCCTGAGGGACCGGCGGGGCCCTGGAGGAGACGAGAGGAGGAAACGTTTTACTGCGTCGGTTATTCTACAGGCAGCTGAACGACAGCCGTAGGGCCCGTGTTCAACCGGCGGCCATCTTGGTTCTAGAAGAGTTCCACGTTCAGTGTTAAGAACCAAGATGGCTGCCAGGGGTAAAAGGTCCATATGGAAAAGCACTCGTCAAATTACTAGATTAGTACAACTGTATTTTATAACAGTTCGAAGGTCCCCCAATTCGAGACTCTCGTTGCTTTAAAATGAACTAAAATGGGGTGTAGAAGAAGGCCGCGTTTCTTACGCCCTCTCCGCGGTCTCCGTTCTTTCCAGAGGGTCCGACGGCTCCGGGGGCGCCAGGGGCTCCGGGGGCACCAGGCTGTCCGGCGTTACCAGACTCACCACGGTTTCCCTAAACACACACACGAGGAGAACCCGCCGCCGGATGAGTACAGTGATACGGATCTGGTCCAGGATCAGATGTTAAAGGTGTGTTTGTGTGTGTGTGTGTGTGTGTGTGTGTGTGTGTGGGGGGGGGGGGGGGGGGGGGGGGCGACGACAGTGTGCCTACCTTGGCTCCAGCGGGTCCATCGCGACCGGGGGCACCATCGTGTCCGGTAGATCCCTGTGGAGCGGACACATCAGAGCTAAGCTAGCTCCCCATCATTCTTCACCATGGGTCAGGACGTTGGCTCGGACCAACGCCCAATCAGCCCAGACCTCAACACTATCCACTCGATTTGAACTTCGATTCATCGGTCGCATCGTTGGTGAATAATGTGTAACTACCTCAAGGCGATGCTGTTTAACAGGTACAAAAGATGCTAATGGCTCATTCCATTTCAATATTAGTAAAAGTTGTATCGATATCTCTATAAGGGTTTGTGTTATTTTATGTTTATGTACATTTTACCGGTTTCTCTTGCAAAAGAGCATTTTGATTCTCAATGAGATCGAAATATTGTCTATGTGTCCTCTATATTCTCTGTAGATAGATACTCTACATGTCTGTAAACTCTGCTCATCATAGGACTTACTCAAACCCAAGTGAATCCTGTTGCTACTTTCACTCTTTCCTTTCTAATTCCCCGAACTCAAGATGGCGTCGGGCTCATGAGGTGAACTCTGACCTCGCGACCAGCCTCTCCGTTGGCACCAGATGCGCCGGGGGGTCCCATGGGGCCGGGGGGTCCACGCTCGCCGAAGGGTCCTGAGGATCCCTGCTTACCGGGCTCACCCTGACGGGGGTCAAGAAAGAAAGAGGTTGGATCACTGAACGGAAGGGGAGCAGGACAAGGGCCCGACGGGAAAGACTAAACAGTGTAAACATAACATGTATGTTGTGAATGTATCTGTCCCTGAATCATCACTTAATACAAAGGTTTCATTTTCAAGTTAAGCCGATAGCTAGTTGACGAGGCGCCGCGCGACGCCCCGAGAGGGAAGCTACTCACTCCGGGGCCGGGAATGCCGGGGAATCCACGCTCTCCACGTTGTCCGGACAGACCGAGGATACCACGCTGTCCACCGATACCCTGGGGTCCGGGAATACCTGGGGCGCCCTGGGACACGGCGACAACAACACACGCACAGGGTCAACCACAGGAACACCCACAATCACAACACGACTAGTCACAACACTGCTGGTACTGATGCAGGTGATGGTGATGGTGATGGTGATGGTGGTGGTGGTGGTGGTGGTGGTGGTGGTGGTGGTGGTGGTGGTGGTGGTGGTGTTGGTGGTAGAGGTGGTGTTGATGGTGGTGGTGGTGGTGGTGGTGGTGGTGGTAGAGGTGGTGTTGATGGTGCCGGTGGAGGTGGCCGTGTTGGTGGAGTCTTTTTGCAGGACTTACAGCGGGGCCATCAGAGCCTTGGGATCCCTTCTCTCCGGCGGGTCCGACGGTTCCGACTCCTCCAACCTCACCGGGGCGACCGGCGGGGCCGGTCTCACCGCGACCTCCCTTCTGTCCTTCCTTTCCTGTTGGCCCGGTGGGTCCGGGGAGTCCAGATGCTCCCTGTTAAAGTCAAGGAGAGGGTCCAGGTAAACGCCGTGGCGAACAAGGCCACATTTTGCTGCGGTTCTGTAGTCCAGGACTAGTAGGAGGTCTAGTGGTAGGAGGACTGAGACTCACAGAGGGGCCGGGGGGTCCCATTCTTCCAGCGGCTCCGGGGAAGCCAGTAGCACCCTACGCAGGCAGAGAAGGAACAGAGTGAGCCGACGACATCCATCTCCATCTCACGCGTTTTGTTGTATTGTGCCGGTTCGCCAACTGCGGCGGTATTCCTGACGGGGTTCATCCGATACTTACAGGAGATCCAAGGCCACCACGAGATCCTTTAGGTCCTGCGGGTCCAGCGGGTCCCTGTGAAACACCAACGTGCACATGGGTTACGCCACGGAACACGTTGCAGTACCGGCCTCTACCATGCAGGGGGCGCTGTTGTGTGGAGCATCTCATCGTTGAGGAGTATGACACTCCGGAAGGTAATGCTTGTTTATTCTTTAGCTACTAGACGCTACGGGTAAACAGGGGCGGTGATGTTACGAGCAGGGCTAACGTAGACTCGGGTCGCGTCGTGACGCAGAGCGGGCGTTGTAACTATGACAACAGGTGGCCTACCTGAGGTCCGGCAGATCCGACGATTCCGGAAGAGCCGGGTGCACCAGCGTCTCCCTTGGGTCCGGACTCTCCAGACTCTCCCTTGGCTCCAGGCTGACCGTTGTTACCCTGGTGGGGGGAGGGGGGGGGGGGGGGGGGGGGGGGGGGAACCATGAGCAGACACGGTGAGCGTGGAGAAGGGTGGATGTTTGTGATAAATATTCAAATGCGGCGCTCTACGACCGAACGCGGTTAGCCGGGCCACTCACAGGGGGTCCGGCGAATCCAGCGGGTCCAGATGGACCAGACTCTCCACGCTCACCCTGTGTGAGGAAGAAGAGGAGGAAGAAGAGGAGGAAGGTGAGGGAGGGGAGAGGTCAGAGGTTAGAGACGCCAAGCGCTGAGCGGCACTGAGCAGAACCGAACAGCACTGAGCAATACTGAACAGTATGGATCAGCACTGGGCAGAACTGAACAGTATCGATCAGCACTGGGCACAGCAGCTTAGTTTATGTTTTAGGGGGAGGGGGGTTATACTTACAGGGGCACCGCGTCCTCCGGTGGATCCAGCGGGTCCTACGGCACCACCCTCACCCTGGTGAACGAGAGTAGAGGAGGAGGAGGAGGAGGAGGGGGGTGAGGTGGAGGAGGTAGGAGAATGAGGAGGAGGAGGATTGCTGCTGCATCTGCTACAGCTACAGCCTATTACGCCTTAAGCTAGAAACGCTCTTACTGCTACAGCTACTATAACTACTACTTTAAACAACAATGACTCTGACTGCTGCTCATGTGTCTTCTTCTTCTACTGATGATGAATATTTTCGCGTGATGCGGGCGGCGTCCTCTTCGTCTCACCTTCTCTCCCTGACCACCGGGGGGTCCTGGGGGTCCGATAGCTCCAGACATGCCGCGACCGCCGTCCTTTCCGGCTCCGCCCTCTCCTCCCTTGGCTCCGCCGTCTCCCTGGTAACACAAGCCCAATCGCACGGGTTAGGGTGCTTTGTTTCCGATTGAGTGCATGGTGGATGCACGTGTGACGTCATGTGGGAGGTTGCGTGTCGTTACGATTTAGTACTGTCGTGTCATGTCAATGTCCACTCGCTGAATTTGAGTTAAATTAGGTTTAGGTCAATCCAACCTAATTGAGTAAGTTGAATTCAATTCAAAAGGGACTCCGACATGAAGACCCATTTAAGGTGAATCGGATGAAATCAATTAAATAGGACCTTTGCCTTTTAAAGAGTCTAGTCGTTGCCGAGGGAGAAAAGACGTTTGAAGGCCGCCTCATGTGATTTGTTTTAACATCACGGGGGCCTCGGTCCCTGCCCCCCCAGCTCCTGGTCCTGGTTGACTGGGTGACTGGTGACTGGCTGATTGGCTGAATGGGTGACTTGGTGACTGGGTGACTGGATGTCCGGTGCGTTACTCACTCTCTCTCCCTTGGCTCCGGACAGGCCTGAGGAACCGCGCTCACCGGGCATTCCCTGCATTCCTGGGGGTCCGTTGCCACCGGGGGCGCCACCGGCACCAGTCTCTCCCTACACATACACACACACACACACACACATACAGACACAGACATACACACACACACACACGAGGAAGACAAAAACATTGTGAGTAATGATGCAAGGGTTCTCCATCCAATGCAGTCGAACGGACGAGTTGGATGCACAGGTGGACGACTCATGGCTCGTGGTTTGTAGGTGGGCGCGTACGGGTCAAGTCAAGCCAATTGGACTACTTTATCATTTGATCACGGTTACGATCTCAAAGGGCTTCGAAAGCCACAATACATGAGTAAGGGATCCCTACTTCTTTGGGATGAGGTTTGGAGTGTAGCCGGTGCCATTATGGACAACAAATAATAGGTAAAGGAAAAACAGTCAAACGTAATCACAATGCTAGTAGGTTCAATGCTAGTTCCCTAGCGTACCTTAGCTCCGTCGTTGCCTGAGGGCCCGGCGGCACCACGGGGGCCAGTCTGTCCAGTGGGGCCGTTGGATCCACGCTCACCGGGGACACCACGATCACCCTGGGGAGGGGGGGGGGAGAAGGACCTCAGTGTCAGGCGAGTGGGGAAGTACCGGACATGGGTAAAAGTGTGACAAAGGAAATGACAACAAGCAGCCTGCTCATGGACAGGAAGTGGTACTTACTCTGGATCCAGATGCACCGAAAGGTCCAACCTCACCGGGGGCACCCTGGGGGGGGGGGAGAGGGGGGAGGGGGGAGAGGGAGGGAGAGAGAGAGGAGGTGAACAACCTAATTCCTTTCCGAGCAGAAGATCAGATGGAGTAGATCCTAAATTAAATGAATTGGTTGTTTAATTGTATGTCACCTGTGCCTCGATAACACTAAGGCCAAGGCTATTATGAATCAGGCTAAAGGCGTCAGTGTGTAATCACCCGTGTGCCTTGTACGTAGCTACCTGGTGGCTGAACAATGCAGCCGTGCACTTCCAAGTATTATCATGCGGGAGTATTCTAGATTACTACGCCCAAAACATAAATCCCTGCAGCTCATGTCATTGGTGGAAGAGGTTCATCCTCCGTGTTGTACCCAGCGGCGGCGGCGGGGGGGGGGGACACCTACCTGCTCACCAGGCTTGCCAGTCTCACCAGTAGCTCCTTGGAGTCCGGGGAGTCCCTGTGCGGGGGATCAGAGGGAGGAGGGATGAGTTTGAGTGGGAGGCGCCTCGTTTTATTCGAGGTGCCATATGAATGAGGTTTGTTTGTTGTCCTGTTAAAGATACACTAATATCCGTGTATTCTATATTGTTGTGGAGGAACATACCTGGAAGCCAGGGGATCCGCCGGGGCCGCCCTCTCCCTTCTCTCCTGCACCTCCCTAGAGAGGAGAAGAGGAGGGGAAGAGGAGAGGAGGTGAGGACACAAGGAGGATGAGAAGAGGACAGGAGGACTTGAAGGACATTCTGACTACGGGTGATGCTATAGTGTTGAAACGCTATCGCTTAGCGACAGTGGTGTTTTGGTATTTCGGGCTGACTGTGGTGCTGATGAGAGTCATCGCCGTGGTTCCGGAACACGTCAAAAACTTGATGCATGGATCGGATTGATTGTTCTTTTGATGTGTTGTTCAGTGGATTGGGTGATCGATGATCTATTCATTGATATGTCACGTGGTTCATTGGGTTGACTACTTGATGGGTTGATTCATCGATCGATTGATTACTTGATCATGGATTCAACTATTGATTTGGGTGGTACTCACAGCTGGGCCAGAGGGTCCGGGTGCTCCAACATCTCCATCTTTGCCGGGGGCACCCTGAGGAGAAACACATCCCGTTAGAGCCCTGGTCCTCCCATTGAAGGGTCCATGTTGAACCTTCTAGGGTGAGGGGGGGGGGTGGTGGTGAATCAGCAGGTCATACTTACAACAGCGCCGGTGTTTCCAGCGCCTCCACGCTCACCAGGCTTGCCAGACTCTCCCTAGGACGAGGAAGCAGAGGTTCAAACCTTCCATCCTTGTGCCGCCAGGTAAAACATAAAGTGGCGACTTCTGATCCAAAAACTGAAATATTTAGAGGTTTGGAAAATGCGAAAGCGATCCAGTTTTTTTGGGGACTCACTGTGGTTCCCTTAGTTCCGGGGAATCCCATGACTCCGGGCTGACCTCTGGACCCAGCAGGTCCGGCTCCGCCAGAGCGACCATCTTGTCCGGTGGCACCCTAGAGAAGACAGCATGAGGATGAGGGGTTAGGCAGAGCTCAGCCTTCATCTCACAGGTCTTAGCCCATGAGGGACACCGTGAGAAGTGCAGTTTGTTTTGTTTTAATATATATTTTCTGCAAGGAAATCGGTTCACTCGATGGAAAATGGAGGAACAGGAACTTACAGAGGGACCAGTCTTGCCGTCGGGTCCAGGGCTGCCTGGGCTACCAGTCACTCCCTGGGAGGAGAGAACAAAACAGAAGACCTGTTGGAAACCTTTCACAACCAAAAACACCTCGTATGTTTCTGCAGCTCAATAGATGAGGACTTCGGTACTTGAGCAGTGAAACCCACCTTGGATCCGGTCACACCGGGCTCACCGGGGCGGCCAGACTCTCCAGTTGCTCCTTGGGGTCCCAGGGGTCCGTTGGATCCACGCTCACCAGGGGCTCCCTGTCAATCAACCACACAGTCAGCTAGGGCTAGGACCACAGTCAGGTAGGGCTAGGCATTACAGTCAGGTAGGGCTAGGACCACAGTCAGGTAGGGCTAGGCATTACAGTCAGGTAGGGCTAGGACCACAGTCAGGTAGGGCTAGGCATTACAGTCAGGTAGGGCTAGGCATTACAGTCAGGTAGGGCTAGGCATTACAGTCAGGTAGGGCTAGGCATTACAGTCAGGTAGGGCTAGGCATTACAGTCAGGTAGGGCTAGGCATTACAGTCAGGTAGGGCTAGGCATTACAGTCAGGTAGGGCTAGGCATTACAGTCAGCTAGGGCTAGCTATTACAGTCAGCTAGGGCTAGCTATTACAGGTCCTTGTAGGGCTAGGGATCACATTCAGGTAGGACTAGGTATTACAGTCAGGGAGGGCTAGTTGTAACAGTTCAAGTTTGAACATGATGTTGATGAAGGCTAATCTTATTTTTTTATTATTTAAACTACTAATGGAGAGACTCAGGAGCAGTTATGGGATGGGCGTGGTTATCAGGTCGAGGATTGAGGCCCTCTAGCTGTTAATGATCACAATGAACGTCCTTGTGTTTGAAAGGTGCTGTATGAATACACTTGCCATGCCTATGCATGACCATACAACCCTGGCAATGAAGGTCAAGGGCATTTTGGGTCACTGAGAAGTTCTCTAGCACTGTTCACATTTCAAATGCTATGATGATATTTAGCTTTTATCCAAAGCAACTTTGTAAGGGTGCCCTTATGCAGAAGTAAGGGTGATTATAGGTAGGTACCCTGGGGATGTAAAGTATTGATCCTAGGGCTCAGGGCCTAACTGGACAACCTTCCCGCAATGCTAACGCAATGTTTCCAGATCATATAATTACAATAATACTGCAGAACCAATACATTGTACACAGTTCTGGAATAACCTTGACAACATCAACGTTAAGACTAATGAGTGCTGAAGATGTTTACTAGGAGCTACGTGGGGTCAACAGAATAACGCTCTGAAGATAACAACATTATGGAGTCTTGCAGAGGACCTTAGCGAGCACACGTAGAAACTCACCTTGCCGCCAGCGCCTCCATCAGTTCCGGGTAAACCGCGAGATCCGGGGGATCCCTAAAGGGACACGCAAAAACACACACACACACACATTTAGACTTTTCAGGGGTTCATCAACTTTTCATTACATGAGCCATTAGACCAGTTCAGTGTGCCCTATGAACTAACTTTTAACTCGCCGGAATCAGTCGTCCTTTCTCTCTGCACCTTGTGAGGCGAACTTACGTATCTCCACCTGGATCGCCACCCATAGTTTAAGAATTGCTGATGTAGCTCAAGGCTACTGGCAGAAATCCCCTTGGGAATAGTGAATGCTTTGGACAAGCGGGAGCGGTCTAATCGCGGGAAAATCAGTTGTCTTGTGACGGGATATGAAAGCAGATTTTGACGATTTTTTTTATCGGGAAATACTTCGGATGTTCCAAGATGGCGTCCTGCTGAGCACTGCACTAAGACAAAGGGGGTTGTGGGGGGGGGGGGGGGGGGGGGGGGTCCGAGAACAGAGTTGCTTGTGTGTAATGTAGGGGGGTAGTAACGTACACGCTCGCCGGGGGGTCCACGGGGTCCACCGCCGCCGGGCTCACCACGGCCTCCTCTCTTGCCCTCCTCGCCGTTGGGTCCAGCGAGTCCCTGCACTCCGGCGGGTCCCTGGGGAGGGAAGAGCGGCACAGAGGGACGTTGGTACGGTCCGGTCGGCCCTCAGGTGAGCTCACGCTGAGGCCACAGGATGGCAAAACTAAACAGGAGGGAAAGTAGACCACTGGCCACTTACGGTCTCTCCCTTCACACCTGGCTCTCCCTTGGGTCCGGGGGCTCCGGTCTCACCCTGGGAGAGAACAGACACACACACGCACACACATGAAAGAATGAATTACGATTCCTTCACCAGGTCATTGGACTGCTGAGGGTTTAACAGGTAGTATCGAACAGGATCTACTGTGTAACTAATAGGCTCTACTGTGTAACTAGTAGGATCTACTGTGTATCTAACAGCATATACTGTGTATTTAGTAGGCTCGACTGTGTATCTAAAAGGCTCTACTGAGTGTTTAACAGGTGTTCATATCTAGCAGTATAGTGTGTTTAACACCTGTGTTCTAAGCAGTATCTTCTGATTGTTTAACACCTGTGTTTTGGATTGTATCCAATGAGTGTTTAACAGATGTTTAACAGGAGTTTATCCAGCACTCTATCCAGCAGCATCTCCTGTGTTTAACAGGAGTTTAACTGGTGTTTAACAGGAGTTTAACAGGTGTTTAACAGGAGTTTATCCAGCACTCTATCCAGCAGCATGTCCTGTGTTTAACAGGAGTTTAACAGGAGTTTAACAGGTGTTTATCCAGCAGCATGTCCTGTGTTTAACAGGAGTTTAACAGGAGTTTAACAGGCGTTTATCCAGCGGCGTCTTTACTCACATTGTTTCCCTTGGGTCCGGGTGCACCGAGACCTCCCTGAGCTCCAGCGGGTCCACGGCCTCCGGGGAAGCCGGGGGCACCAGCGATACCACCGGGACCCTGCAGAAGGCCCAGGCGTGTTACTCAGAGACAGACGGGGGCATTCGGTACAGCGGACCATCGTCTGATGACCGAACCATGTGTTGATGTTGATTGTTTCTGATACTTACAACATTTCCCTTGGCACCAGGTGAACCATCGCTACCGGGGTTTCCCTGTTGGGAAAAGAGCGGGTAAATACAAATACACAAAACACTAATATTGTCCAAATCTCCTCTACAAACAGCTCGATAACGATGTTTACGTTGTTCTTTATTATTTGTATTTGACGATTGGGTTTTTCCACATATAATGCCTCCATTTCCCCTAAGGAATCATTACATCCATCTATGAAGGATCTAATTGATCTATTGGGCATTTCCGAGAGGGACCAATCAGAGGTCCTCATTGGTACTCACAGCGACTCCGGCGGCTCCAGCGGGGCCGGGGTTACCAGCCTCACCACGGGCTCCCTGAGGTCCCTCGTTACCGCGTCCGCCCTGGGGGCCAGACTCTCCCTGGGGGGCCAAGCAGAAGGGGTTAGAGAAGCACGCCTCGCTCACTGTGTGTGTGTGTGTGTGTGTGTGTGTGTGTGTGTGTGTGTGTGTGTGTGTGTGTGTGTGTGTGTGTGTGTGTGTGTGTGTGTGTGTGTGTGTGTGTGTGTGTGTGTGTGTGTGTGTGTGTGTGTGTGTGTGTGAATTAAGAGGTGTACTGTGAATGGCTAATTATTAGGGTTTGGGTTAGTTAGCCCATCAGTTGTGTTCTCGTGGTTGTGATGCAAAAAGTTTGTACCGAATACTGAATTGTAATCATTATTGTGCGTTGATTCTGTCTTTCTCAGGTGAGAGTGACATGGGTCCCAGACAGGTGGAACCAGGAGGAATAATCCCCCGTATCCCCGGATGAAGCTCCTTGTGTCTTTACAGAGGTCAGTCCTCGTCTCCATGGTGATGGTGGTGGGGTGATGCGGGGGGCAGTGGGGTTGGGGTGTCTATGGGGACTCTCACCTTGATTCCAGCACCGCCGGGGAAGCCAGGTGGGCCAGCAGATCCGGTGGGGCCCTAGGAGACGACAAACAAACAAACAAGCGTCTCGATAACTCTGTCCTCCAATCAGACACCAGGAAATAAAACCATGATCGATCAATAATCAGACAGGGTGTTGAACGCTGATCATTCTGATCGATAATACTCACAGGAGGTCCGGAGGGTCCACCGTTGCCATCGTTACCGCGAGCACCCTGCAGAAGAAGAAGAAGAAGAGTGGATCAGGATTTTTGGACATTTATCGACGACGCATCCTTTTGGGGGAGGCCATCTTGAAACCAAAGGACACTGGGAAACTTGTGCGTTGTTATGCAGACTATCTCAGGGGATTTTCACGGATGCTACTTGATGGATGCAGGGGGCCAGACTTACAGATGGGCCAGCGGATCCAGGGCGACCTCTCTCACCGGGAAGACCACGAGCTCCCTACGAGAGAGAGAGAGAGGGGGAGGGAGAGGGAGAGGGAGAGGGAGAGAGACACACCATGTCAGAGGGAAGGTTCATGACATCTAATATCATCCCTTCATCGTACATATTGAATCTCAATCTGGACGTGGTTGTGAATGAATATCGAATCAAATCAAAACTTTATTGATAGTGCTTTGCACGCGAGGCGAGACTGAGACCAAGACTCACCATGGCGCCGGGGATACCGTTCTCGCCAGAGGCTCCGCCCTCTCCCTATAGGACACACGAGGAAGAGGAGGAAGAGGAAGAAGAAGAACAGAGTGATTCCCTCAGCACTTCATAATGACATTTTATTCATGTCTGTATACATTTTATTTAACGAGAGGAAATAAAAAAACGAGATCAAAGATCATTTGCCAAGAGGTCCCTGGTTGTCCAGCAGCAGAGGTCAACGACATCGAGTGTCGGACCGACAACAACAACAAACTTTACAATGCCATCACGTTTACATCTACTTTAAATCAAACGTAAAGACATTCCCTGTCACTAGGGTCAGCGAGTCAAGCCCAGACCGATTGCAGAACCCGGCAGAGTCTTAATGCTCCAGGCAGGGCCGTAGCACCAAATCCTGGGCCCCTATACTATAGCTACTGATGGGCCCCCCTGCGCCAGTTTGTTGACGGGGGGGGGGGGGGGGGGGAGACTGGCCGAGAGGTAAAAAAAGATATATATATATATATATTTTTTTTTGGTCATGGGCCCCCCCTCTGCCTTGGGCCCCCCCCACAACTGTCCCCTTTGTCCCCGCAGTCCTACGGCCCTGGCTCCAGGGCTCCCTGCCTCGTACCTTGGGCCCAGCGGGTCCAGCGTCTCCCTTGGCTCCATCCAGACCGCTGAATCCCTGCAGGAAGAGGAAGGAGAGACGGGGTTAGACGAGGGGTCGGTCGGAGAGGAGCAGAGGCTGACGTCTAGCCTGCCGTGCGCTGGGTGGGGTCGACACTCACTCTGTGTCCCTTGATGCCGGGAAGTCCGGGAGTTCCGGGGTGTCCACGGGATCCCTGGAAAAGAGGAAGAGGAAGAAGAAGAGGGAGGAGATGATGAAGGTATGTGCTATAATAATAATAATAATAATGCTAGGAGCTAATATTACCTTAAGATAACATCACTATATTTTCAACATGAGTAATTTATAATATGTGTGTTAATAATGAATTGTACCGAACATCACTACTGTTTCCTGACTCTTATTTCGACATCACTTCTGGTTCCTGACTCTTATTTTGACATCACTTCTGGTTCCTGACTCTTATTTTGACATCACTTCCGGTTCCTGACTCTTATTTTGACATCACTTCCGGTTCCTGACTCTTATTTTGACATCACTTCCGGTTCCTGACTCTTATTTTGACACGGGGCCAGGGCTGCTCACCTGGGGGCCGGCGGGTCCACGCTCACCTGGGCGACCAGGCTTGCCGGGCTCACCCTGTTGGACACACACACATGACATGAGAGAGACATAGAGGAATAGGAAAGCACCTTATATATACATAAACATATGTAAAACAATACAAGATAGCACAAGAGAATATAACAAAGGAATATAAATGTAAGATGTGAAAACATAAGAGAGAGAACATGTTAGGACAGGAGATGGTTCTTACATCATCTCCATTCTTGCCAGGGGGGCCACCAGCTCCACGGGATCCCATGGGGCCCTGGAGAAAACAAACACAACATGACCTTATAATACACACAGTAACGCAACTACAATTACAATCACAACTACACTGTCATTATGCTGCTTCCTATTTATAACGTCTTAGATGGAGTTGTAAGGCGCACATTCTGCATTCATTCTGTTCTGTAAGTGTGTGTGTGTGTGTGTGTGTGTGTGTGTGTGTGTGTGTGTGTGTGTGTGTGTGTGTGTGTGTGTGTGTGTGTGTGTGTGTGTGTGTGTGTGTGTGTGTGCGTGGACGTGTGTGTACTGTAGAAACATGTACACTGTTTCTACAGTATATACATTTCTACAATTCACACACACACACAGACACACACACACACGCACGTAAACACACATGTGCAAGGGCGCAAAGCATACTAAATCTGTAGAAAGTTCTATACTCTCAGCTGAACAAGTGGCTTGGAAGCCATTGTGTGACAGGACTGCGTTGAGAGTCGACCTAGTGTAGACGTAGGTTCATGAGAGGCATCGATACGCATGAATACATTAATACTTACAGATGCACCGGGCTCTCCAGGCTCGCCTGCGGGTCCAGTGAAACCCTGAGGACCCTGTCGGTTCAAAAGAGGGAGAGAAAGAGAGAGAGAGAGATTTAGCGAAAGTCAAAAGGTCTGTGTCTATGATCTAGTGGTTCAAAGCAATTATGCTATCTGAACAACCCCTTCGACCCATCTTGTCAGAAGGAAACGGTCGCTAAACATAAAAATGTGTTGTTATTGTTGTTGTTGAGCAGGATCTAAAATGGTGTCAGAATACTCACGCTAGATCCGGCAGAGCCGGGGGAACCACGGCTACCCATAGGACCCTGAAAACGAAGAGAGTCAAAGATGAGATCACTCCTTTCCTCAGCTCACATCTTAACACACATTGACTGCTGAAGTGATAAGCTATCAGTAACGGTGTAACCGAAAGCATGAAATACACCCGTGCTATTAACAACTGTGACCAGAAGGAACACAAATGGACAATTCAAGCAACTTCCTAACGCTAATACACTCAAAGACGGCCGCATGCACCCCGCAGCCATATTGGTTCCACCTCCGTTCTAAACGCCAAAGATGGCCACCGATGGCAGCCATCTTCAAACCAAGGTGACCGGCCGCCATAGGGGACTCAGGCCAATGTTGCCAGTATTGTCCCGGTGTAGTTTAACAGCGGCGTGCGCTGACTGCGTACCATGGGGCCAGGGGATGGGTTGCCACCACTGGATTTGGAGTGGTCGGTGTAGCTCATTTGAGGAGAGAGGTTCTGTCAACAGAGGAGGAAAGAGTCATCCATTAGAACATAGTTCAATACATATCATGTTTAGTGTGTTAATATACATATGTATATACATCAAAATATTAAAATAATAATATTAATCATTGACCCAGATTATTGTTATGTGTTCTTGGCTACAAGACATAGTGGACATTTAATTTAATAACATTGAGATAGAACTCTAATCCAAAATGCTGATTTCCACTATAAAATCAATATTGTGCAAGCTAGGTTGAGTGCATTGTTCACTAGCTCTGTTCTGTTTCACCAGAAACGATGCAAAGAGAGGGGCCATCAACCTTGAATCAGGGTATCTTCAACCTGGACCTTCTCACAAGGCCTAGGTAGAAACAGCAGAGCGCTGTACACACTGCCAGTGCTGAATCTGTCTGGAACAATGTTCTCAGTGTCTTAACGCTATATCAAACATCATCTCTTCTATAGTTATCTGATGAGTTAGGTGTGACCAAAGGCGAGAATTGTTGGTTTAATATTTAAGGTTAATCTGAAAACTCCCATGAAACATGGCATGTATCCTGACTGAAATGGATTGCTCTTCCATAATACAGAAATTCTACCCAGGATTGTAAACAGTGTGCTGAACCACAACAGGTGGTTCAGGAAATCAACAATCACACTGTTATCTTCTGTCATTTAGCATTCAACCGTCACCCTGTATTCTGTCCTGTACCCTTTCCATCCGGTCTTTGCAAAGCATCATGGGTCATTTGTCGTTTCGGGTTTCCCCAGCAAGGGACGTTTGTTATTCGCTACATTCGGGCCGTCACATGACGTGTGTGTGTGTAAAGATCCCCTCTCCCGCGCTACGCCAACATTAGATTCCATTCCCAGTCCACCACGTCAGAAACAACCCCAAAATGGCCGCCGCCGGTGGCCAAAGTTTGAAGAGAATTCCGACATGGGTCATGTGATGTCTGGAGGTGCAGCAGACTTACTCCGCCAAGGCCAGGGGGTCCGGGAGGGCCGGGGGGGCCAGCAGGGCCGTCCACACCGGGCCTGCCATCGTTACCGGGGGCACCAGGGGGACCCTGCAGCAAACAAAACAGGGGACATAGAGCCTTAATAAACGGGAGTCGTCGGCGGTCGGTTGATGGGGGCCCGATTGGGGTTGTGGTTTGTATGGTGGATCGCCTCATGTTTGACACGAGGTGATGACGGTACATTACAATACACCGTCAGTGCGTGGGGATGTGTTCTGTCTGTCTGTCACTGGTCACATTCGTGGATTGCTGTTTGCTTGAGCTTAGATTAAATATCACCCGCTTGAATTTGTAAATCTGTCGAGGCACCGAGTTTGTGTGTTCAATTTCCTTTCTAAATTTTTTGAGATTACAATTGCTTGTAATCTCCTTGAACTCAATTCACCTGGAATTTGAGGTCAAAGCTCATCTAGGGATTCATGTCATTTGATTGTGAATCGGTGCAAAAATATATTTTGCATTGTGTGCTTTTAAAATTGATGGTTTGTCCACGTAGGGCCCTATCTATAAACAACGATCCCCATCCATGACTAGGTGACGAAGACTGCGCTGGGTTGCACGTGATTTGAAACAGAAATGAGAAACAGATACATACCCTGTCTCCGGCCCCTCCAGGGAGTGATTCCTGCAGAGAGCAGAAGAACAGTCAGGCTTTACTGCAACCTTTCTCACTGTTCATATAATGTCAGCTGTTTTGAACCATGGATGCAGAATCATCAACAACATACAAGTGTTCAGTTTAGAGCCAAACAAGGTTTGTTTAGGAAATGCGCAAGACAGAACACAAAAGAACAACCTATTGTCCAATTTAAAGTCAAGACATGCAACACATTTCCTTAAATTTCTGTGAATAAAAAGCATATCTACCTCGTAGTCGTTGCCTGTGGGCACCTGGACACCTATAGCGATAGAGGAGAATATGTATTATATACCCAGAGGAACTGAAAACCATGACTTCATATATCATATGCAATGTGTAGCCTAATGTCTAGACTACACATTGTAGCCTAGACATGTATAAAATATTTTTTAAGGGATATTTTCCTTTGTGGATGTTTTTGTTCTGTTTGTGTTTAAGGGTCCACTATAAACATTTAACTATAACTATAATTAACTCTGGTATCACAATAATGTCTGCAGACTAGTAGAATGTGGAAAAAAAATAATGGACCTTCCATTGGCAACAAGTAGGCCTTCATCCCCCTCTTATAAACTGCTTTAATTATAGTGATCTCAGGTTGGAATCTTAAACCTATCCATGGAGTAGGGGTAATCCATCATTGAAAAGGATCAATTACATTGAGGAAAACAAAGCGTTATTCCAAAACGATTCGTTGTTGGATTCAAATCCTCAAGCAAGTGGTCGTAGGCTTAGGGCCTAAAAATCCAAGTCAGGGCCAGCAAGCATATCGACCTGCGGCAGCATTGATGCGTAAAGCCCACCGAATGAGGTGCCTGGTGGGTCAACACATTCCCCCGCACTAGATGGCGCCAGAATGTGATGTAAAAAAGAAACCTGAAATAAAGTTGAAGAAATGCTGTAAAAGTAGTAGAAAGAGCGGTGGTGTACCATCGACGTCGGGGCAGATAGGGCAGCACTCTCCGTCGGGAATGATTGGGTCGTCGCAGTCAGACGAATCCTCGCAGATCACTTCGTCGCACAGGGGTGCTCCGTTGTCACACACGCAGATCCGGCATGGCTCTGGCTTCCACACATCCTTGTCGTTGTACAGCTGTCCGTCTGTCCGGCAGCTACCCAGTGGGCCTGACGAGGTAGGAAGAGAGAGTGATTATTTTTGACGCTGCAATAACATGAAAAGGGATTGTCACTGAGGGAAAATGAAAAGGTCTGCAGCCCGTTGACTAAACCGCGCACCATAAACTCACACAGTAGCCATGCTTGGGAACTGTTGTGTCCCCACAACACAACACACAAGTCTCAACTCGTTTTTATTCTACACCTTAACGCAAGCAGGTCTCTTAAAGTAAGGCTGTCCCACGTTCAAGCTTAATAGATATAAATGCAATGATGAGTAAAAAAGGACAATAATTACAACAACAGCAATATTAAATAGGAACATTTAGTTAGTAGCTGTAGTAAAAGTTTAATGTGGCAGAGGGATGACCTTTAAACTGCACCGACTAATGGAGTTGTGGTTATTTGTTATGGCTTGCATCAATTACATCTATGTTCGATTTCCCCATGAGTAAAATAAACCAAATACGTCCCCAGTGTCCATGGTTTGCGCATACAAGTCTATTGACAATAGTCTGAAAAGCGTCGAAATAGTGAATGAATCAGGTGTGCTTTTGAAGCGTTGGTCTGAAAGTAGCTTCGTCCTGTTAATTAGTGGGTGCTGTGACATGTTCAGCCACATCGGGGCGCTGTTGGCCCGTGAACGCCTCCCGAAACACACCCTTCGCCGCGGTGATTAATTGACGTCTAGACAAATTGAACTCGACGCCAGAGTTCCAGCAATTTTCCATTGTCCTTCGAATAACTAATATTATGTACAGTAAAAAATATTAACTGAGGTAAACTCGATGATTTGAAGGAACTTCAGCATACGGAAGTGTTAAAATTGAACAATCGATCGATGGAAAATGATTGTTAAAAATACAATGATAATTTATTTTTGCTTTAGTTAATAAAATATACGTTTTATTTAGTTTGTAAAGTTTAAATAATATGCAACACAGTTATTAGACATTCGATAGCAGATACTGCTGGCAACGTTGGAGTTTTTCCATGCTGGTGGTTAATGATCTCAACCTTAAAAGAATAAAACTTGTTTTAAATAGAATAATAGCTATTTATACTCAGTATAATAGTAGTATTATCTTCCTTTTCTTTTTTTCCACGAGTTGGATTTTATATAAACTTGAGCCGATGGGTTGTGCATCCCAAAAAAAAAAAAGGGTCTGATGGTTATTCGGGTGGTTCTTGACTCTTGAACAACTCCACATCTGCACGCCAGAGAAACTTTGATTTGGGCTACGACATCATACAACAGTTGGAAATGGAGCAGTTCTCCCTTTCCAACAGAGTATGCGTCTAATATAACGGTGACATCACTGAGAAACCGCTGTCCAACCATTGCGTAAAGTGAGGCCACTTGGAGAGGGGTCGTCTCCCGCAGAGCTCTATCACTCCCAGACAACAGAAACCCCGCTCAGCATCCTCCTCCACCTCAGCCTTCCATCCCACAAAACTCCAATCCCATCAACGTTGCAAAGTAAGTCGGACTCACCTTCACCCTCGTCCTGACCTCTGACCAAAAGCACTGTTGCGCTGAGCAACAGCGCTAACCGAATATCCACAAAGCTGAACATGTCTAAATATTAGACATGTAGACTCTTTGAGGCAAGGGGAATCCTGTTTTTTCCTCAGACGCCACTCATACAAATTCCAGTCCGGTCTGTGTAACTCCAATCCAGACCCTAGCAGAAACTCCCTACTGCCTAAACAAATGAGAAAGCATGGCTTTTATATGCCAAGGCTTTTGGGGAGGTCCCGGGAACGAGCAGATAAGTTCAACATGTCCAAGTCCTAGTCCCTCCTTCTTCATCCAACGGGGCCGCCTTAAAAAGCCTTTGAAACAAGTTCACGTTTTAATCTCTGTATCGGGACAGCAGTGCGCCGGACGGGCTGCGTCTGGATGCGCCTTATCATCCGGGCTGGCGGTGGATTTTCTTAACTTTAGTCACTTTTTTGGGTGGTTGTAAAGGCGTTGCTCTCATCGCGTTGGTTTTATAACACTAGGAGTTCGTTTGAAGTGTTGTGTTGGACGATGGACCAGGCACCGTTGGCTTGGGTCGTTTGCGTTGCCCTTTTTGTGTTTATTGAGAAAGTGGCGTTTTGTACTAATGTACCCTAGTATTGTGTACTGAGTACTTTTTGATTTCGGAGTTAACTTGTTTTAATGTTCTGACTATGCTCACATAACCATATATAACGACTACACAACCATGAAGCCATGGTCGAGCTAAAGGTAGCATTTTCAGTTTTATAGGGATTTATTCTACGCATGGGCGTTCATATAAGTTTTGTTCTGGGTACGATTAAACACAGTTTAAGAGAGATTTATTTTGGATTGACTGCCTTGCTGTCAGAATCTTGGTATGATAGAACTGATGAGCCTGTATGTGGATCTGAATACACTTTTTCCTGAAACGTGTCAATATGCTTATCCAATAAATTACACCATTTTTAATCATTTCTTTCCAACATGTTCTGTAATCCTGTAAAACCAACCATAGTTACACTATAAACCTGAGCCATGAAAAGCAAATCAGGTGTGATTATGAAGAGGCCAAGTTTACAGAAGCATGGGTCTTTCTTCAATCATAAAGTCATGTCAGGTCGGCCCCACATTGATCCTTTGATTCTCCCATTGTTTCTGAAAGTGGTGTCACCGAGCACACTATACTGGAATATACATCCACTATGAAACTGTACTTTACTGTACCAACAGCAATATTTAGTCTTAACTTCTTCTGAGAAATGTACTTCTTGTAAGTCGCTTTTGATAAAAGCATCTGCTAAACGCCCTAAGTGTAAACACCCTAGGTGTAAATGTAATGTCAATGAAACAAACGCTCGAGCAGAATACAAGCGATCTGACTTTAACAGTCTGAGAACATGCAATCAAATCCTTTGTTGGACCTGACACTCAGCCACCAAGCTGAAAGTTCCTGCTATCTCTTTGGTGTTGGAGAGCAGGATAAATAGAGAGATATGTAGAGAGAGAGAGAGAGAGAAAGAGAGAGACAGAGAGGGAGAGAGAAGTTGGCAGGTTCTCAAAGCCCTCTGGTTGCGTTGTGGACACGTTGCAGCCTCCATGTATCGTAGCCCCGTTTGACCTGTGTCTGATTCTCACCCAGCCTCCGAAGACTTCAGCACGTTCAGAAAAGTACGCAAGTTGTTGTATTAGTAGCAGTGCTAGTGCTATTACTAGTCATTTTAGTAGTAGTAGTAGTAGCAGTGATAGTATAATTATTAGTAGTAATAAGCAAGGCATTAGAACACAATATTATAATGAGATGCATTAAAACCGAAAAGGAAAGTAGAAAAGGGTTCATCTGGTTAAAGTAACGCAGGAGGCCTATCTTTAGATGACTGAGAGACTATAGTTCAGATAGGGTCAGATAAAAGTAGTCTATTACACCATTCATGCACAGATGTCAGCTAGGGACCAACAATGATGGATCCCAGTCTAATCACCAATAAAGGCAGCATGCCACCTTGCTAAACTAATTTGACACTCTGAAAGACTTGAATAGCTAAGGTGTGTTTGATCCAGGGGGGAACTCGGGTCACATCAATGCTGTGTTTCTGATGAAAAGCTTCTACATACACGTGGGTAAAGATGAATGCATGGAACACACTATGTTGTTTTATTACCACACTTTGACCTCTCCTCATGCAACGTGTAAGCAACCCGCCGTGTCAAGATCCTGCAACATACCTTCTGTAATCTCTCAGCGGAAGTGTC
This sequence comes from Gadus chalcogrammus, assembly GCF_026213295.1. Classification (NCBI taxonomy): domain Eukaryota; kingdom Metazoa; phylum Chordata; class Actinopteri; order Gadiformes; family Gadidae; genus Gadus; species Gadus chalcogrammus. The sequence goes on from NC_079429.1 coordinate 2,342,346, forward strand.
AATTTTGAATGTAAAGTGTTAACAGGGAGGGGACCTTAATCTCTTCCACCGTGCGGTTGGCGGTGTTGTCCAATGGAAGGCAGGTCTTTTCTGTTGGTTGTGTGTCTAATGAAAGTCAGCTGAATCACTTAAACACCTGCTGCCGGCCAGACGTGTAGCTGACAGTCTGCGTGGAGGTGCCACTCCATTCTAGTGGTTTTCCTCATTCATCTCCTATAGGCTGGTGCATTGAGGCCAGCTAGGTCAGATGTAAGGGCATTGCATCATGGTAAGTCACAAGCAGTAAATAAAAATAATAGTATAAAATGTTCTCTCTCTCTCTCTCTCTCTCTCTCTCTCTCTCTCTCGTTAACTGTGAGGTTGTCTATACCTGCCTTGTTGGTCCAATGCACCGGTCTTCATCCCATGCACACACACACACACACACACACATCACACACACACACTAAGCATCTTGTGTAGTGTTTCTTGTAGAAATGTATATATTCTAGTGCTGCACGATTAATTGAATCCCAATCACGATATCAGCCTTTGCGATTGTATAACCGCAAAAGGTTGCGATTAAGGGCGTATTCACACCAGGAAAGTCCTTAGTTTGATCTCTTTGGTCCGGACCAAAACGCAATGTTTATTTTTTGGTTTGGTGCAGATCCTTTTCACATTGCAATTTTTCGCAACAGTCCGAGAACTTGTCAACAACGCATGTTTGTGCATAGATCGTTCAATCATTGGACAGGACAGTCGGGGGCAGGGTAACGTGGGGTAAACAGTGTATTCAGTTTAGCCGTAGGAGCTGTATAGGGTATTGCATGCTTGCATTCTGTGCATTCAGGCTCGGCACATGCACTTCAGAGTCTCAGATGGATAAACACAGCTGAATTACTTTCAGGTCGCAAAATGCTCAATGTGCGTTGCAAAGTTAAAGCTTGAGGATTTAACCCTCCACTTCCGTTTCCTACGATGTTTGTTGAGAAGTCTCCTCATTATTAACACAGTATTCCTAACAAAATGTTACTGATGGAAGAGGCCATCCCCACTCAAGCTAACTGTGCTTCGCCCTGCAACAGGGACGTCCATCAAAGTCCACACTGAGTGTAACCGTACATCTTTCTTCACACAGACAGTCCTTAGAAGAAGTATATATAGACAAACATCAGGGGTTTCGCTCTTCTCATTAGGAGACATTTTGTATTACAAATCAAGCTGGTTCTTTTATAACTCAAGGGGATTTTATAACTGTATCCAGTGCCGCTGCTAGCTATTTTGGGGCCCTAAGCATAACTCCTTTAAACCCCCCCCCCCCCCCAGGAAAAAAGAATTGGTTTCTGCCAGTTTAACATTTTATTAAAACGCAAAAGTTAAATCTACTTTGTAAACACAGTTCACAGAACAGCCAAAACATACAAACAGTACACACAAGTATTGGAATGTCCAAAATCTTTTAAATTAAATAGTTATCCATCAATACAATCTTAAAACCAGAAGTATACAAGTAAGAAAAATTCTTCTATGAAGCAAAGATTTACAAGCAGAAGCTATTTACACAAATATTTACACACTTTACTTTGTAAATCTTTTTTTTTTTTTTTTTTTTTTTTTGGGGGCCCCCTCAGGGCTTGAGGCCCTACGCGCAGCGCGTAGTGCGCGTTATGGGAGCGGCGGCACTGACTGTATCTATACTGTATCTAACTGTCTATTTCTTATGTTCTTAATGAATGAATTCCTCATTTATCTTACCCAACGTATAAGACATGACAGTGTCTGGGACCAATGTGAGCTCGTGTTGAAGACAGCGGGACGGTTGAAGGGTTCAGTGAATTGTCTTCAGGACAAAGCCGCTCACGCATCCACGCAACGTTCCAGGAGTGAATTAACTCGACGCTCACCACACTGCTTTTAAATAGAACAGCTCATTTTCCTTTGTTGGCGTTGGACTCAAGTTAAATCTGTAATACCCCTCTGGTGTGTGAGTGTGTACTGTAATCTGTTCTGCAGTGTCTCGTCCCCTTAACAGACAGGACTCAGAGCATCTTTTTATTCATATTATAAATCGTATTCACAATCGTTTGATTTCACTCAGAGTCCCACATGCTACTGGCCAATTATCAAGCCTAAGAATTTATATTTGGATTGAGGACCGCGTTTGTACCAAGGTACAGTATTCATATAGTAATGACTAGGCTGACCTAACTGAAGACCGGCTGCTCATTGTTCGGATGCTGAGTCTTCATTGGACGATCTAAATCAAGTGCAACAACCGCATTGGCTGTGTGACGAGGGACCCTCGGGTTGTGGGCCTTGATAGGCTGATGGGGATATTGCTCCTTGGTACCTTATCCTGCTGTTCACAAGAGTTTAACACAAGAAGCCAACAGGCCTGCCTCGGAGAACCGTTTGTGAATGGAGGTTTGGCCGTTTGATCTTTGATGGACCACGTGTTTGTCAAGAACATTAAGAACCCTCAAATAAACAGGGAAATACAAAATATTATGTCCATCGGTTTTGCACTAAGGCAAGCAGTGGACAAGTGCTATGACCCTCCTTAACAAAGTGTTCCTCACCACTTGCTGGTTGAAAACTCCAAAGACCCTCCAGACTTTTATGAGGAAGGGAAGTTTGTAGGCATGCCGTTTGAATGTTACGCAGTGACATAATGGCAGCATCTTTCCTGACATAGGCAGCGATGCAAGGCTTACCCCAGCAGTGTTCAACCTCTTGAACTGTGTCTAAAACTCAAGTTGTGTGCATTCCCCAGCGGGCCGGGGAGCTACAGGCAGCAAGACCGCCTCTGCCTGGCCATGTCCACGTGTTCCTACTTGCAGGACGTTTGGCTACAGCTAAACTGCTCCAAAAGCTAATAATGCCAAGAGTTCTGTCCTTCTCTGTCTGTGGTTTTCCGTTTCACTCTCCCTCTCTCCTGTCTCCTGTCTCTCTTTATCCAGCTATTTCCTTATTTATATCTATCCCTGGCTGCCCCCCACACACACACACACACACACACACACACACACACACACACACACACACACACACACACACACACACACACACACACACACACACACACACACACACACACACACACACACACACAGATACAGAGACAATTGTTTTTACTCTCTCTTGCCCATCTATCATTTGTGTCTTCTCACTCTTTCCTTTAATAACAGCCTCTGAAACATTCCCTTTAAAACATCGCCAGATAAAGCAGTACTTTTATTAAACACCTCTACTTTTTCACATGACTCTAGTCCAAATTAGTGGGGAAGGTCTTCAGTGTTATTATTATTACCATGGTTATGTGCTATTATGATTCCAGTCAATTACCGCCAATTACACCTTTGAGCAGATATTTGATGCTAGCATGTCTATTGTGTCCCCACCTGTGGGCAAATGATAGGGTACCCTGGAAAGTGTACACTATTTAAAAATACATTTAAACTGAATTACGTTTAAATGTAGTTTGATGTGTTATGGTTAGAATCTGAACGTTTTTGTGTCCATGGTGGAATTATTTTGTATTCCCGACCTGTTAGTTACATTTTACATTTTGGACCCCCTAAAACACTAAAGAAATTAGAATTGGAATGTAGGACTACAAACACAGTCCATTAAACAAATTCACCATGGCTTTAAAATTTAGCAGGTCATTAGATAATCAGCTCTGATTACTTCATTTTTGGTTCAAGCAAACTCAACAGTTCACCCACGCCGCCAATAAATACACTTTACCCACCCAACTATCCAATGTGATGAGAAGAATGTATATTTCTGACTCTATGGCTTGACTGCCAGGATTGTTTGATGAAGTATATAAACAAATGACCCTTTATGATCTGACTTGTCACCATCAACAATCGTTATTACAACATTGTACCTTATTTACACCCAAGGTACAGAACAGTCCTCTGCTACAGCACCAGTAAACCAAATGGTCCATAGCTGCTAGCTACAGTCCTCCCCACTTGTACAAACCGGCTACAATGCCTGCACATCCCCAACAGTCAATTATGTGAGTTTCCAAACTGTATGTTATCCTCACACAACGTTTATCCCAACATGACTGTGTAAATAAAGCACAGGGGGAAAAAAAACTGGAGAGATTTCTATGATAAGTTAGCTTTGAATTACAGGGGGGCTACAGCTAGTGAGGCTAGCCTGCTAAACTGCAATCATCCTCCTAAACCCCTTGGGGTTTTGTTGATGGTCTCCGGGCCTGGTGTACTTCTTCTTGCCGTCTGAGCATCCCACTGGTGATTTACTTAGACTGCTCACTTTTATTACACTTTGGGCATGCTCAAATTGTTTAAATGTCACCGTTGGTGTGTCATATAAGTTGACAACGGCACCCTTCACTTAATATCGCCTACTTTGGCCATTAGAAGAGACTCTGAGATAAGGACTCTTCCCCACTCAGGGCTACAGAAGTCCTGCTAACGTTGTTTAGTGAAGAAAATGGAATTAGGAGAATTGTAGTTCTATATGTAGGCTGATACTGTCCACCTATCAAAGGATCTTGTTCAACCTTAAAGGTACTCTCCAAAGTGGTTGTTAGTTCTTTCACTGGGATTTCAACTTTACTGCCAGAGATCACGCTATGGCTCATTGGTCAAACCGGGCTTCAGGCTTGCTCTGATTGAATAAACAACGCAGGCGTTCTCTTTGCTCACCCTCCATTCACCTCCATGGGGACGTAGGGAATTGATAACTTGGTTCCTTGGTTGGAATGGAGAATCTTTGCTACATAAAACACAGTCAAAAGTTGAGTTGAGTTTTGCAGAAGATGTCATGAGACAACCCAGGTTCATGTTTTGGCACGGACCCTTGATATGTGGAGAAAATGATATGGACGAATGATACGAGTCAAAGTTGCAGCTCTTGTGTTTTGCCCTGGAGTCCTGAGGCACATACAGGAAGAAACTCAAGACCACCTAACAACCCGCCCACAACCCCGCAACACGCCCCCCCCCCCCCCAGGGCGGAGGGGGGCAGCCCAGGAACTCCACCCCCCCCCTAAAAGCCCAACCCGGTAAAATACATTTCCTTCATCATGGCGTCATGGGTTCATTTAAATGGCAGTTTGATGGTGAATTCAAACCAATGTCTTCAAGGGTACAGACTTTCGATACCCATCTGTCACCCCCAAACAAGACTGAAAGGTCAGTGTGGGTTGTACGGTTGTGAGAGAGGAGATGGAGAAACCGAGCCACATGCAATCCAGTGCATTGTCTTCTCCAAACACACAGAGAGGACGTCAGGATCAAGTCAACTGTTTTACCCTTTCTTTATCCTGCAGTTTTCTTTTTCTTTTCGCCTGCATCTGGTCTCTCTCAGAGACCCACCCCCTTTCTCCTCCTCCGCTGAACTCCATCTCTCCATCCCTCCCTCTTTTTCTCCCTCTGCTCTCGTTTTCTCCCATCCTCCCACTCCCCTCACTCCTACCCTCCCCTCCTTCCACCTCCAGCGCAGACATCCAGTCAGACAGAGCGAGAGAGCGAGCGAGAGAGAGAGAGAGAGAGAGAGAGAGAGAGAGAGAGAGCGGATGGAAAATATGACTGAATTCTTCCCTGACTTCAGATAATGCAGTAGGCCGCTGGCAGGCAAGGCACCACTAAACACAGGGAAAGGCTAAGCAAGTGGAGAGAGAAAGAGAGAAAGGTGGGGGAGAGAGTGCTAGTGAGACGGTTTTCTTTTCTCCTTCCCCACCCATTACCTAAATAAATCTCTAGAACTCTTCTGCTGAAACTCTACTGTTGATGTGTTGGTCGTTGTAGTACTTGTTGTCCTGGTAGTCTCCTAACTTCACAGAGTGACACAAGAACTGTAAAGCTGAAGGACCTGCAGGTATATTTAACCCAGCTGTCCTGAAGTAGTTTAATGTAAACAGTGGCCTAAACGCTCTGTCTGCCTCATATGACGGCGTCCATGTTTAATGACTCACATCTTATTGTAGAGTCCCACATAAGACAGAAAAGAGAGTCCCTGAAAGTCAGCCTGGTGGGTGTCAAATTTCCCAGCCGTGCGAGTGCTATCCAGCTGAGGGAGAAACTATTGTGATGGAGGCAGGGGGGGAGCCAGCAGAATGGAGTTTAGATAGATGGAACATTCTTCCCTCGATGAGGGCGAAAAACAGGGGGTGCAGCCGATAGGAGGGGCCATAGCTTTTCTATACTTGACACGTGTTCCTGAATCAGTCCAGGCGCGGTAAATAAACAACCTGTGAATGCCCCAAGATTTCAACAACCCACGTTCACTCTCTGATCCTTCTTTTACACTCTTTGACACCTTTGATACTCTTTTCACAACTCCAATAATTGACATTTATCTGAGTAGCCGACAAGCTTTTGCGGGAGTGGAAGAGTTTTGTATCTAGATGGTGTAAACTCTGCCGAGGAGCCTTCTCCCTGTTCCACTCTGAACATAATTTCCAGTCGTCCTGGCAGTTTGTCCGGGCCTGTCGGCAGGCCAGTCCAACATCTGGGGAAGTCTGTGCTGCCTTTCCTTTCTTTTTTTCTTTCCTCTGCTCTCTTGCCGTTGTATTATGTCTCTGGCTTCTCTGGCTCTTGTCTTCTCGTTCAAGCCGAAAGGTTTGAAAGGTAAGAAAACACATAGCATCTAGTCAGAGTATTGGCTGAAAACTTGGTGACCCAAGTATAGACGTCATTCTTCTGTGACTAATCTAGGAGGATTGTTTTTAAGGTTCTATCCCTATTATCTTCGCACTTCCCTACTTTTTATCTTAGTTATACATTATTATGCCTCTCTTTGACTGTTATACATTCAGACACAATTAAATGGAGCAAAGTCTCAAACTTTCATGGAGGCAACAGTAATGACCTGAAGTCTGCACATGGGAAGTGGAAAAGGTTTTGGTGGGCCGGGCTTTTGTGGGGGGGGGGGGGGTGAGGTCAGAAGTCCCGTCTGGAAAAGTTGTTACCACATTACCCCCCCCTCCTCCACCCTACCCCCCTCCTCCACCCTAACCCCCTCCTCCACGCACTCATAAATACTGAGGCCTCCTCGAGGTCTTCGCGTCGGACGCCACGTTAGAAACCGGGGAAGTTAAGGTTTAGGATTAGAGAAACTCAGGGAAAAAGGACAGGAGAGAAGGACAGAGAGATGGAGGGAGAGAGAGCGTTAGACGAAGAGAGGGAGAGAGAAGAACCGAGAGAGAGAGAGAAAATAGGTCCACCAAAAGAAAGAGAAAGAGGAGGACCAGGCAGGGGAAACGGTCTCCTCTTACCCGTGACTCATCTCCCCCCACAGCCACAAAAACCCAGAAGGAGTTCAGCCTCCTACTTCTCCACCACCACCACGAGGAGAAGCTCCACATGCACAGTCCACAGTCTCCACCCGCGCTCCGTGAAGCATCTGTCTGCCACGGAGACACGTTTAAATGCACTTACGTTCCCACATCTGGTGCGGGGATAATGTGTATAGGCCTGTATTTATACCTACCTTACTCATACAAATGGTCTGCCTTGCAGGTAGTATCATAATCTTGATTCGACTTTGATTTGATTGTGTTTTTTGAGTCGTTCTCTGGGGTCGCGGGGTATTCATAAAACTATGGAAATATTAGATTACTTTATATACAAATTAACAATAATTGAAGTATGTCAAAGGTTTTTGCTGGAGACTGAAGTTTGTTTTGGGCTCATCCAGGCCGCTTTTGAGAGGCCAGAAAGAAGCGCTGCCATCATGTTATCAGGCCTTGGCCGTCTGCAGCTCGCAGGAGTTTCCTTACTCTGGGCTCGGCTGCAGACGGTAAAGACATCACTCTGCTCTGGCAGCCATGTTGTCTCTTCCTTCTTGGTTTCTTTCAAGGGAGGATTTTTGGACTACCTGAGTGTACCAAGTGATTAACTCAACGGGATGTTTCCCTTGCTGTATTGTCACTTTCACCTCTTTAACCATAATAATGATCACGTAAATAACCGTTCCAAAGCCAGTTTAAAGGTTTGTTTTTCGGTGACGGGTCGTATCAACTTTCAGTTGAATCATTGACGGGAAAGGAAATGTATAGAATTTTTCAAAATTGTACCATTATGGTTTTGATTTTTAGATCTGCCATTTTGGAGCGTTTGGAGTATCGTCATCTGTACTCCATATGGGACGATATCAATAATGGGGTTAAAGGTTGAGAGGACAAGAATGCCTAAGGCCACAGCAACAACACAACCTGTGTTATGCGCCGCAGAACAAGAGAAACCATGCAAAACCGTTAGCGAGACTAAACGCATCTCTTGTACACTACATTTAGGACCTAAATAATTTCCCAGAATCCATATTCATTCATGTGTCTGTCCACTTGAAAGTCCTAAATGATGAGATGCAGTTGTCCATCACCCATACCAAGGTTGGTGACCTCTGACCCTCATGACTGAAAAGGGGCTGAAAAAAAGGTCCCTCGTCACATTTGGCCAGTTGTTGTTTTACAAGGGCCGCCCTGTGACCCCGGTAACCAGACCTCCCAACACATGGCAGGACAGGGCCCTTGAGGACTGACATAAAGGTGCATGCACAATGCCCCAACAAACACCAAGATCTTTTGAATGTTGGCCTAAGTTGTCCCCCCTTGATTTGACCTGTTTGCCTACAAGAAACCAATCAACAACCACAAATGGGAAGGCACTCTGGCACTATTTTGGTGTGTGTTGGTGCCGGCACCTTAACATCCTACTACTACTGTTTGTAGCCCGCTAGTCAATGAGTAACTATCGCTACTCATTGGCCTTATGGCTCTCGCTTCTCCATTCCTGCTGCCGTGATCCTGAGCTGGTGAGCAAGGCACCAGAAGGAAAATGTCATGCTAACCGTGTCATTTGAATAGAAATACCGAATTGTTTGTATGTAGCCCTTTTCTATATTTTCCAAAGACAGCAGTAGTTTGAACCAGTGTCCATGGAATATTTTTTACATTTTATCACAGTTGATAATTGTTAGAGTTGATAGTTGATAATATGAGAGAACCTTTTGAGGTAGACTTGAAATTGCATTGTTTTTTGCAAACGCAAACGTTTGAGGCCTTTTCGTGAACGAGCAAAAAGCAAACACACTAGTGAAGTTAAGACTCTGCAGGTCAGTTTTCCTCAAGACCTTTTGAATGCACAGTCCATCGTTTATTTCCACTAAATCCCAAAGCTGAGAACTACAGCAGGGTTGAATTGGGAAAGATATAGTCCGACCAGATATCTCTCCACCCCTTCCAACACCTCTGTTCTTCTGAGCATGTGCAGTGGGACCCCCCCCCCCCCCCCCCCCCCCCCAATGGAAACGGAATCGTCCGAAAGAGTCCAGGCTCGTGTCTCTCTGAGTGCTTCAGGATGGCTGAGGAGAAGGAGAGAAGGAGAAGGAAGAATGACCTCAACGCAGAAGAATGCCGTTCTGCGGTCTCCTCTCCCTCCCCTCGACGCTCAGGCAGAACTCAGACGTTCTCTCCTAAACCCTGGTGTTTAGGAGAAGGAGTGTACACGACTTCAGACATTTAAACGGCCATAATTGCCGTCTCCCCTCTTGTTCCTCTTCCTCCTCTCCTGCCCCGTTTTGATTCGTCTCCTTTGTCTCAGTTGGGATCATGTATAAAAGTTGCCACCTGAAATGATCTCCATCCTACCCTCGCTCTGTCCTTGCTGTAGTTGTCTCTCTGCAAAAGAAAAATTCAGAGCTAAACATTAAGTGCTGCTGCTGGCACACGTATGCCTTCTCCTTGCCGATAGTTTGATAAAGGTTGTGTCGAAGAGCTGTTCTCTTGTGCTCCCATGTTTTATCCTCAGTATAGCTCTTCCACTTTCAATGTTGGATAAGATTTAGGAATGGTTTGTCTCTGGGGTAAAGTAAACACGCACCGATGGTAGAAGATAACAGTTTTCACTTCCTTTTGCCCGGCCTTGTTTTCCTTTTCTTGTGCCCTGCAAGTCCTCTTGCTTTGGTTCCTCCAGTGTCAAAACAAACTGGTCTGAGAGATGGCAAATCAATCATGCTGAGTAGGCACACAGGTATTGGGCATAACAGTAGACAAGTATGTACAACCTAATTACAACTTATATTCATTCACAATCATTTATATCTTACTAATCCTATGCACTGTGTAACCTTTTCACTGCAGCCATAACTTTAGCTCATGATGCCTAAAGAATATAATCCATCTGCTTATGAATAAATCAACCAAGGTTTTCTTTTCTATGTTTAATGTTGCATTCTGAATCAAAGCATTGCTTTTCATTCATCTCTGATTTGCGTTCAGCCGCGTGTGTTTAAAGCATGGCACAACTGTGCAGGCAAAACCCCTGCCTTCAAACCATTTTTGTTTTCTTTAACCTTTGGAAGTCTCAATGACATTTCCTGAGAATTTAAGTCAGTTGCCCCCAGTCTTTTCATATTTAGGGACTTGAGTCACCATTTCCAAAAGGAATCCTTCGGTTGCCTCATCTTTCCTAGTGCCGTGTCTTTTTCAGGTACATTTCTCCCCCTTTTATTCTCCAAACTGCTTGACTAAAAGAGCTCAGATGCGGTTGTTGATATTTGGCCTTAGTGTTAGTGGTGAGTGGCCTTGATGATGGAGGCCTATATAAATACTCTCCTGCCTACTTAATTCCAGTGTGATGCCCAAAGCAGGATGTTGTGCACCACAATGAAAAAAGTCCACAGATTATCGTTGCAAGATAATATTCTCATTCATTGTTATCAACAGCAAAGCCATTCATTCATTTTACATTTGTTATTCTGTGCCTTTGTGCTTTTAATGAAGGCCATCATTACTACTACTAGGAGTAGGAGAAGGAGTAGGAGTAGCAGTCACTCCAGTTGTCTAAACAGTTACTTTATTTGGAGAGGCAGACAGGTGAGGTGACAACTGACTATGTTTTATTACATTGTAAAACACATCAGAGAGAATCCAAGGCATTCCTATTATTTTAAATAACAAGATCTCCCTCATGATTTTCTGAATGACTTTTACAATTCATTCCAGTTTAAGTTACCTGCTCCATCATACAAATATAAGTTCTACACAAATTTCTATAGCTAATTTTGAAAAGAAAAATGAAAATCGTAGTATCTATGGTAATTAATTCCCCTTTATTTACACATTTCACTTAAGTAAGTGTCACAATAAGAAATTAATGTAATGTTACTGTGTTTTTCCTTCACCCATTAAAAGCGTATAACGCTTCCTTCCTCATACTACTTTTCCGCGCCCCTTCAAATCTCCCCAGATCGGCTACCTGTGCACCTGTACCTGGGTTATGACCATGAGACACCTGGACGGCCCCCCCACGCAGGTGAGCTCGTTGAACTCGTTGAACTCCGACGCAGCCCACTTTCTCCGGCGCTCAGACCACCCGGGCACACCTGGGGAATATAAAAAGGGGCCCTCCGCAATTCCCCAGCTCACTGTGGCCCCTAAAGCGTCCCCTCGAAGACAGCTCACTCGCTAATTTGCCGCTTTGCTATCCTGCACTAGTCGTTATTCTCCCTTCACAAGTAAAACTGTAAAACTGCCTTCTGCCCTTTACACTACTACCATACACTCTATAATTGATACAGCAGGAGGCCATTTTAAGGGATTGTTTTCAGAGAGCTGTCACTTAGCCACCGAACGCTGTCTGCTGGTTCAGTTTCGTTTGTTAACCCTGTGCATCCCGTTTTATTTGACACAACTCTTTATGATATCGCATGTGAATTATTGAGACGCATCGTATGGATTTTCCAAGAGGAAGATGGCGGGTTGCTGAGTGACCTTGGCTAGGATTATACCACGACAGACCGAATGAAAGAGCGGTGCGGCCAACACTGCCACATGAGCACGGTGAGAGAGACGAGCTCAGAAGTCAGAGAGTGGAGATCACGTTGTAATTGTGGACCAACTCCCATGCTTTAGACGGGGCACCGAGAGCTGCTCCACAAACTGTGATCCTAAAATACACGCTAAATTAGAGGGTTCTGGAAAAAGGGACGCTGGGTTTGGTTCTCTGGCTTTTTCAGACACACGCGCACTCTGAGGTGTGCGTGTGACACAGACACAGACACACACACACACACACACACACACCAAACACACACACACACACACACACACACAATCCTTTCCAATGGCTATTGTTCTTGGTCTACTGCCAGCTAGAGCTGGGAGAGGGACAGAGACCAAGAGACGAACACAAGAGGGAGAAGCTGGGAGAGTCAAGACAATAAAACAACAGAGACCAAGAGAATATAGGGAGGAGAAATGGTACTGGAGACAGAGGGAGTCAGGGAGAGGGAGAGGTAAGAAAGAGAGTGAAGGAGAGAGGAGAGAGAGAGAGAGAGAGAGAGAGAGAGAGAGAGAGAGAGAGAGAGAGGGAGAGGTAAGAAAGAGAGTGAAGGAGAGAGAACAGACAGAGAGAAGAGAGAGAGAGAAAGAGAGGGAGAGGGAGGGAGGGAGGGAGGGAGGGAGGGAGAGGGAGAGAGAGCACAGACGGAGAGAAGAGAGAGAGAGAGAAAGAGAGAGAGAGAGAGAGAGAGAGAGTGGAGGAGAGAGCGCACCGAGAGGGAGAGAGAGAGGGCAGACACAGAGAAAGGTCTGAGTGAGTGGTGTTTAAAAAAAGGAGTTAAATAACAGGGTGTAGGTAAAATATTTGGAAGGCCCAGTGGTGTTTTAGGTTGAAGCTTGGCCATTTTAAAAGACCTCTGATCATGATTGTCTATCACATTTCACACTAGTGACCAAACGTAGAGAATAGTCAAAAGACTGTCCTACCTGTGTAACAAACCTGTGGTTCAAGCCTGAGGCCAGCCATTGGAGTTATCTATCAGATACAAGAGCTTGATTACATTTTGAGATCGTTGGAAGGTGACATTACTGTAGTTGTGCGTTGATCTTAGTTGTGGTCTGACATTTGTATCACAATCAGCTGGGAAGTTCAACAATCCATTTCCTAAGCCTTGTGTCTTTATCTGGTTCTGTGAGACACAAAAACTGCTATGAATATCTGAGTATCAGTTACATAAACTGTATTCTATTATTGGCAAAATGATAAAACACAAATATGTTTTTCCTCTTATCATTCAGACAAAGGTAAAGAAATCCTCCTGTGTGTTCAACACTCCCCCATACCGGTCTCTATGTCATCCTTCTCTAGACAGATTATTTTTCCAGTCCAATCCCAGATTTTCTTTTTTATTACTACGCTTTAGAAGAACATCGCCCAGAACTTTTATCAGCATGGGTGCCAATGTAAATCCCAAGCTGGATCTCTCTCTCTCTACTCCCCTTCTCGAACATCTTCTTGATCCTTTGGCAGTGTCGCTGGCCCTGAACAACACCTCAGCACGCGCACAGGAGAGCGTCGTCAGTGTCGCCAATACAGCACTATTGGATACAGGTGTCGATCAGAACAGAACCAATCCGTAATTATGGATCTGTACTTTCACCATACAGCGTCTCATCTGCAATCACAAGTCATCGAACTTGTACAAACAGATGGCACCCTTCCATAGAGGGCTCGAACATATGTGTGTGCCTTGGCCATGGAAGGCCCAGATCAATGACCAAGTAGGACCTCAGTACCTTGAAGTGGAGATTCGTATGCCAGGGTCTCCAGCAGTAGCAGGACCAGCATTAAACAGAGGATTGCGGCTCTGTTCATATTTACTAAGTCGAAAGATCAAGGAGGTTTTCTTTTTATCCAGGGTGTTCGTAGCAACCTGTGTGTGTCTAACGGCAGCTCTAGGTTCCTGCCGTCACGTCACGAGGGTGCGAGGAATCCAAGTTTAAAGCCGGGGTTCTCAAAAACGATGTAAGGCCGACCTTGTAAAACATTCAAGATTTGGAGATCTTCTTCCTGTTGTTGCATGTATAGTTACGATGCAAGGTTACCGTCAGGATTGATACACAAACCCCTACTACAGCAACCATGAATATATGGACACAGAATTATGCATACAAATCCTATTTTTGCAGTCATCATAATGAGAGATTCAGGTTCAGAACGCTTACTGGTGTCAGTATTTCATCATATATGTTTGTGTTGGAGGTCTTAGCTATAACGTTCTAAACAGTGATATTTAGGTTCTAGAGTCAACGATGGTTGAGTTCAATTATGAAGCAAAGAATGGCACTAAGCCATTATTGGCCTTGTTTAATAATTGGGATAGAGGTGGCTGAGATAAATATTGATTAGAATTTGAATATTGATTATTGAATTTGATTAGAATTTGTTACATATAGAAGTGGTCAAACTAATGGCCAGGGTTGTGTGGACGGCCAGGTGTTTCCAGTTAGCCTCTCCCAGATGGAAACACCTGAACCAGGTTAACGGTAGCCCCATGGCATACGTTACCTGCTATAGTCACCGCAATGGGGGATAAACTACCACAACCAAGCGTGCTAATGGTTGCCACGGGGCTTTTGGACGCTCTCCAGCGGATCAGGCCAACGCCAGGATGTGCCTCCTGGTGACATTACTCCATAAAGAGACTCTGGTTCCTGCCCCACAGCTGGGGGGGGGGGGGGGGGGGGCGGGGGGGGGGTACACATCTACCCCAGCAGGGGTAGATGGGACCCTGATGGGGTGGGTGGGGTTTAACGTCAAACGTTTCATAATCAAATTAATCCGAATTCCACACGATAGTATTGGTTCATGTCACAATATCATCATTGATCCAAAGATAACATTCTGACTTAGGGTCATGTATAATTAGACGCTTTAGTAAGTATGTGGAGGTTTTAGATTTAAAGTGGCAATATTGAAGATTTCCATGTGAATAAATGGTCGTTGAGTCACTACCCATCACTGAACAAGGTAACACACAGTGATTGAGCATATGGCTTACTAATGAAAGCCCTTTCATTTTTGTTTGTTTGTCACTGTTTGTATCTCTGGTAAAAACTCTGGCATCTGACTAAAACCAGTTACAATCCTCATATTTTGATCATTTTAGGGGGCATCTCTTTTCATCTCTTCATTCAGGCTATAAACTAGGTATCACGATAAGTCAATATATAATAATTTCATGACAATACACTGCCATTCAAACTACTAATACGATAATATTGCATTTCTTCCCAGCCCTATGTGCCATTAAACATGAGATGTACCTCCTGGCAAAACCACTGAGGTCTAAGCTGCTGGCATGAGGAATCATAGCAGGGGGGAACTACAACTCCCACAGAGCCGTGCCCTAGCAGCACTTTACTCTTTATGGCCTGCTGTTATATCTGCTAGCATGGATAAACCGCCTCAGAAGGCGCAACGTTTCCACCTCTAGTGAGTATCACGGTTCTGGCTGAAAATAAGCTCTGCTTGTTAAAAATTATAGCCCTCGTTGTCAAGTGAGTATATTAAGAGAATACAGTAGAACTGTGTTAAACCAAGAGTGGGGTTTCTCGACGCCAAAGCATGAATGTGCAACACAATCCAAAGTGAAATATATATCAGATTAGTCAATGCCAGTAGTTTTCATTTGATCGTGAGTATTTCTAAACACTGAAAAATAAATTTGGGTGGACGATATGCATAGTGTAATCTTAATTATCTCACATTATTGACCCACTAATTACAATGTATTGCTTGCTTTATAGTCTCGGATACAGAAGTTGGACTATGCTATAGCCGGTTTGATTTTAAACCTTCACAGACACTTTGTCTGAGGAGATTAGCGTTTGGACAGCACGTATTAACTTGTCTTCCCACCTGCAAAGGGAGAAGATTTGTTTGCTAGTGCTGGCTGAGTTTGTGGTCGCTGTGGGCCAAGGTGGGATACAACACTGGGAAGACGACATTGTTGTTTTAGTTCTCAGTCCTCTTCTGAATTTGAAACACTTTTGATGGGTGCCTCCGGTGAGGTTGCTTCCAGAAGACGTCCATTCCCTGTAACTCACAGCTACAGATCCCTGCCTCCAACCACAGGCCTGGTTCAAAGTAATTCGAAGGGAAAGTTATTGAAACATCGCACCCGATTTGTGTTTGCCTGCCGTCAAACTTTAGATGTTTATCTAAAATCAGTTTTGCTAGACTACTTACTTTACTTTACTGCATAACATTATTTTTGGCTCCTGGACCAAAAGTACCTCCACAGATAAGACAAGCATCTAAAAGGTCTGGGAAAGCCTGGCCTATGCTAGCTTTATTTTAAACATGCTAATTTAGCTGCATGCATCAGACAATTTTGACATATCTTGCATTGTCATTTCCTTTGATTCGTTCATTCCGTTGGTAGCGTGTCCTTAAAGATAATCATCAACCATTCATTCGGCTTGACTCTCTCTCAGAAGGACATAATGAATCATAAACTGTCCACACTATATGAACTCATACTGGTCTCCATGCTCATTTCATTCATAAGGTAGTTCAGAAGAGTTTGAGGTGCATAATAAGGACGCTGGGTTACAGCATGTGGCAACTCTTGAGCGTCTATCAGAGCCTGATGGATAGAGAGGAAAAGGTGTGGAAGCGAGAGGGCTCTCCCTCTCTTCAGAGGGCTACACAGCTCAGTGAGGTGAAACGCCTTCTGTCGGTGAACAGGGGAAGCACAAGGTTTTTTTCCTGCGTAACGCATTTGGAACCAGGGGGGAGGGGATGCAGAGAGCCTGACAGACTGCCGTGGAGAGCATCAGGCCACAGTCACACTGGTAGATTCGGTACCTGTTGGGTCAGGAAAATACAGACTCCGTATCTGAAGGATCCATGTTGGCAAACTCATTGGAGCCTGATTTTCCTCTCCTCTCAGTGTAAAGTTCTTCTAAGTCTGGTTTGTCCCTAGCTGACCACTTTCTCTGATCCACCAGGAGAGGCATCTCGTCCTGCTCATTGTTCAGACATTAGGTCATGCTGATGAGAGAGAGAAGGGCCATGGGGTTCAGATGGAAACAGTGAATTTACTTCTGCATTCTCAGTTCATTCCATAGTACTTCTAGTCCATTCCATAGTATGTTTTGGCCGACGCAAGCATTGCCTCCTTTGGTGTAGAAGAACCGAAAAACTGTACCGAACTGACCTGGCTTTGGTCTGACACGCAGCCTCTGTGTTTAACTGTTAAACAACGTTGTGGTGATAACAGGACATTCAGAGGAAATAGTAAAGATATCACACAAGTCAGGGAGGGAGAGATGGGGGGGGGGGGGGGGGGGGGGTTGAATAAAATGAGATTCCACTAAATTTCTCCACATCATTGGTTTAAGCAGGTCCAGAATGGTATCGGGTTCGGATTGATTTGAGTGGGCGGGCTCAGAGAGTCTCGGAGCTGTCATTGGCTACAGAGCTTGTCCATATTTACATTCTAGGTTATCGCCTCCATCTTTTGGGCTTCCTGGTTTGTGTTGAACCAGGCTTTGGAATGGAAGGCTGCATGTCTGGTTGCTCTCTCTCTCTCTCTCTCGCTCGCTCGCTCGCTCGCTCTCTCTAGCTCTCCCTTTCCCTCTCTCTCTCTCTCTCTCTCTCTCTCTCTCTCTCTCTCTCTCTCTCTCTCTCTCTCTCTCTCTCTCTCTCTCTCTCTCTCTCTCTCTCTCTCTCTCTCTCTCTCTCTCTCTCTCTGTCTGTGTCTCTCTCCCTACATCACCTAATGGAAAGAAGCAGAGGCTCCATTCCTGGCCCTCCTGCTCGTTCTGCTCAGACATTTATTGTTGCTTTTTCGTCCCGGTGATTTACACGTCCGTTTCAACATGGTCGAATCTAATGTTATGTTCTATTCCATTTTTGTTTTTAATTTGGTGTATTTGACGATGTTGTCTGGATATGGTAATGGTAATAATCACAAATAAACCACAATTTATCCATACTCTTGAATTTTAGCTTGTCGTTAAATAGATAAGATGTCACAATTTGAATAAAAATATTTTTTTTCTTCTCAACTTAAAAATGTGTATTGTTGTCTGGTTGATACCTAACGCGCAGTGATTCTCTCTATTCTTGGCAACATTTTTCATTTTAACTTTTAAATATCCTTAGACAAGCAAATACGTGGACACATTTCTAAGTCATGGCCACTCTTGTTTTTTGTCCATCTGGTTTCAATCCATTGAAAGAAATGTGTCATGTTTGATGCGAGCCTACGCTCACTAGCCTCCTTTGCGCCTCTGAAACACTGTCCACGTTTGCATACAAGAGGAGGAGGATCTTCCAGCGTGACATGCAGCGCAGCTCCCCATTTCCCAGGCCTGCCACATCCACAAAGGGAGGATACTTGGCTGCACTGCAACGGGGAAGAGCAGAGGCCCTGGCCTCCGTTCGAACCAGAGAAGAAGAGAAAAAATAATCAGCCAAAGGCAATAATCATCAGTACACCCCTGATGGGAGGGGCTGATTATCTGGACCAATAGCGTGATGGACTGAGGCTTAGCCCTCACTCTCTCTGTCTCTCCAACCAAGTGTTGGTTAGTGTTGTATTTGGAGCCGTGCTACTGGTGATCTGGACTGTACCGCCCCTGACAAACGTCGACCAGGCATGTCCCCCCAAGACACACATCCACCCAGTTTCCTTTCTGCTCCGTTGTTTTAAGAGTAATGGCCTTACCTGTTGTTATGTTCTGTGTTAGCTTCGGTTTATTTATAACATGCTGCAGTGCTGGTCTGTTACAAGACTACGGTCCTTGTCCGTGCAAATTGAAGAGAACTGAAAGCAAAAACAAGCTCTTCAGCCCAAGGCAGGACAAGCTTGATTCGGGCAGCATATTGCATTTTTCATTTAATCCAAAACATACTGTACATACCTGTGTGAGTTTGAGTGCGTGTGTGTGTGTGTGTGTTTGGGTGTGTGTGTGTGTGTTTGTTTGTTTTTGTGTGTGTGTGTGTGTGTCTGCGTGTGTGTCTTAAATCATATTATCATGCCCAGGAAACCAGATCAATACTTTATACAGTACTCACACACACACACACACACACAGATTCATAAATGAAATGACAACACACTTCCACCTATATAACATACATATTCATTGAGACTCATGCATATTAGCCTATTCATGACGAAGATACATACAATCATACAACCACCACTGCGACTTGGGTCCCACTCCTGTAGTTATCTGGGCCGGCCCCCACCAACGGACATGTCAACGGTCTGCGGGTGAAAACGCGCTGCAGCCGAGGCGTGAGCATCGTTTACAGACGCCGGGCCTTTCATTCAGCTCTAATGGCTATATTTAGCCCCACCAACAGTGGCCACCCACACTTAGGGCAGGCACCACTTCCGCTAGGGCCCCTCGGACCTAATAACCATAATCAGGCAGCAGGACAGGGGTCTGGGAGAAGCCGCCGGGATTACCACACTTATACACACTCACCTGTCTGTCAGGTGCTGGCAGTGATAGTGGCCTGGTTCCCTCTTTCCTTCAGCACTTTTCCTTAAGGTTAATTATACACCCAAGTTAATTGACGTTAATTGACCAGAGTTAATGCAGTAATAGTTCGCTAATGGTCCAGTAATAATTGACTACTGGTGTTCATGTTGACTAAGGTAATGTTGTTCGTGTTTACTAAGATATTAATTTATTCATTAATTAATGGGGTTAGGGTTAACCCTAACCCACTAACCCTATCCCATATGCTTATGCTGCATAATAATGCTTATTACCGCATTAGCTAATGTTATCATATGGAATGGCTCATGAGGTGGTGCAGGTTGCCTTGCAACTGGAGGGTTGCTGGTTCGATCCCGGGCACATGTTGATGGGCCTCTGAGCAAGACACCTTACCCCAACTGCTCCCGATGAGCTGGCTACTCCCTTGCATGGTCGACACCGCCATCGCATCGCTGTATGAATGAATGACTGTATGAATGGGTGAATGACTGTATGAATGGGTGAATGACTGTATGAATGGGTGAATGACTGTATGAATGGGTGAACGACTGTATGAATGGGTGAACGACTGTATGAATGGGTGAACGACTGTATGAATGGGTGAACGACTGTATGAATGGGTGAATGACTGTATGAATGGGTGAATGGCTGTATGCATGGGTGAACGACTGTATGAATGGGTGAATGACTGTATGAATGGGTGAACGACTGTATGAATGGGTGAACGACTGTATGAATGGGTGAACGACTGTATGAATGGGTGAACGACTGTATGAATGGGTGAATGACTGTATGAATGGGCGAATGACTGTATGAATGGGCGAATGACTGTATGAATGGGTGAATGACCGTATGAATGGGTGAATGACTGTATGAATGGGTGAATGACCGTATGAATGGGTGAATGACTGTATGAATGGGTGAATGACCGTATGAATGGGTGAATGACTGTATGAATGGGTGAATGACCGTATGAATGGGTGAATATCATTAACTTCATCCATTCACCAGTTCCCAGTGTAACCAGTGATGTGTCCAGGGCACCATGGATCTGGCCTCCACCGAGGCTCTGACCCCGGTTGTTGTGGAGCCTGTCAGCCCCCCGCAGCCTTCCGCTCCAGACCCCCTCGACGTGTCCAGACACCCAGCGCACCGCATTCCTCCCGCCCTGCAGCGGCAGGTCCCCCACCCATACCTCCACTGGGGAGACGGTAGTGCCACAGGGGGCTAGGTGCTATGGGCCAGGCTACAGGGTGACCGTCCCCCGACTGCTCTGTGTGTGTACAGACGAGGAGGTTCCAACGCTGATTACTGTGATACAGTCGCGGTACATAATGGGTGTGTGTCCACGTCGATGGATTCTTGGGGGCTGTGCAGCGCGCTGTGGGAACAATGGGGCTGAACGCAGGCGTTGTGTGGCTAGGCTTTCCTTCAGTGGGTGTGTTTATGTTATCTCTCTCTCCCCTCTCCCTTCGTCTCTTTCTCTCAGGGTGCCTCCTCCTCAATTGTATATGCCACATCCTCACTCTCTCTCTCTCGCCGTCTGAAATGATTTTGCAAAATGTTTTCTTTCCCTCCCCCTTTATTGCTCCGTCTCTCTCTCTCTCTGTCTATGTCTCTCTCTCTCTCTCTCTCTCTCTCTCTCTCTCTCTCTCTCTCTCTCTCTCTCTCTCTCTCTCTCTCTCTCTCTCGTTAACTGTGAGGTTGTCTATACCTGCCTTGTTTGTCCAATGCACCGGCCTTCATCCCATGCACACACACACACACACACACACACATCACACACACACACACATCGCGCACACACAGAGGGCAAAAGATACAACACACAGACACACACACCCCCAGCAGCCCTAGGCGTCCAGAGAGCCTAGCGTGTTGACGCGTTCTCCACGTTCCAACGTCGTCCTCCGTATGACTTTACCTTCTTACGCAGTCTCACTCCCAACCACGCCCAACCACGCCCAACCACCTACCGCCCTCCCTGTCTCCCAACGTTCCTCTGAAGGGCCTTCAGCCTCAAGGACTCCTCCTGCCCCGCGGAGGAAGGTGAACCGCGCTCTATAATCACGCACCCTGTCTGCTGGTTGCTGGGGTTGTTCTGGGCCACGTGTGTAGCACTGGATCCAAAGTTAGGGATTCCGTGATTATTGCGAGGACACGATATTCACTTTTGTCTGATGGATGGTCTCTGAATGTGTTCACGCTGTCTGATCTTAAAGGAGTCATTTTTTTGCTGATGTTATTGTACGCTTTTATTTTGTGTTTCAGGAATCCGAGTTATGTTGTTTCTATGTGGAGCTCAGGAAGACTAGTCGGCTACAGTGATTTCAGCTAATGGAGGATCCTTGGATAAACACATGAACTGTGTTAAACGTCCAGTGATTTAGCACCAGCGTTAACAGCCTTAGCGAGCTGCTTGGTGCTAAGGAGAGAAGGAAGGGGCAGGAGAGGCAAGATGGAGTCCGCTCAGAGAGAGGAGGAGTGTGCTGAGGGGAACATCTACTTGTTCTCTCCCACCACATGAGTTTCATTTCCAACAAACATCTGGAATGTGTTAGTCTCAGTCGGTCCTGCCTGCTGGATCCATTTTCCTGAGCAAACAGCCCTCCAACATCACTATTGGCTACCATGCATTCACAGGCATAAAGTACAGACATACCTGACTGGGTTTTTACTGTTGGTTATAGTAAACTCAATGTTGATAAATCTGTCTGCAACGGTGGCCATGATGGGTACCTCGCTTGGTAAGGCCCTCAAAGAAGTAATCACATACATAACCCACTGAAACTCATCTCAAAGCTGCCATAGGTGTATGCTTGCCTCCTCATTTACGCCTGAGCCTTTAGGTTTCTTTGGCATGAGGTTTCACCTCTCCTTCCAGGAAGAAGAGAGACTTCTTGGTCATAAAGATCATCAAGAAACCTCGGTCTCTGTCTTTCCCGGTTGGATCCGCGCTTCCTCCGAGCGGTAATGAGGGAGAAAGTGCTTCTAAAGAGCTGCTTCTGACACACTATTAGACACACTATGTGTGTGTGGGATTCGTGTGTGTTTGTGTGTGCACGTGTGTATGTGTGTGTGCTAGCGTGCACGTTTTTGTGTCTTTGTATGTGTGTGTGTGTGCATTTGTGCATATGCTTGAGTGTGTGCGTCTAATTCCTGCATGTCCCTGTGCATGTCAGGTGCTCTTAAATCCTTCGGGTTCTACAAGTCCCTACAAGCACGGCTCCTCTCTGCGGCTGTGCTTTTCTTTTACCCTACCTGTGGCTACAATATACTCCGCTTTAACACTCTCGGCCTGCACAGTCTGGAGACCTTGGCGGTGCTTTGGCGGGCTTCAATCGCAAGGCTGACATATTCTAATGCTGACCTCAATTAAATCTCTGAGGCTCAGAGTGGTTCATCTCATGGCTCTTCTTGAAGACGGCTCGGCATTCCCCACTCCCGCAGCAAAACACATCCAATGGGAAGATTGTTTTCCTATATTTAATTTTAAGTTAGGTTAATGTTAGGAAAGATTTATTTGAATGTAAATCTTTCCTATTGGTTATTCACATTTCCCGATTTCCTATCCTTCATGAATAAATCCAAGGCATGATGTGACGTTTACTCATCAAACAAGGACACCTTATGTTAGAGTCTTTTTATCCTGCAGGAAGACCAGACACATCAGCCTGGAAATGATGACTCACAAGGCACTTTGTGCCTTCACTGGACAGAGCTAAAGCAGTTTCAACAATAGCCTTCTCTCAAACCCCATTCTGTTCCACACAACCACCACCCTACACCTGATTTCATTGCATTACAGTGCACCTCAATCCCTTTAAAACCTTGTGAGTGTGTACAGGAGGGATAAGGTGGTTAGCAACAGGACTCCCTTGGTAACCGGGCTGACTAGTGTGCCCCATCCTGTTGGGCTCTGGCTCTGCCGGCTCTACTCCCAAGGGATAAGTGTGCATCTAGTCAGGGCTCACAAGGCAGTATGTGATGGGGGTCAACCCTGACAACCAATCAGAGGCTCCGGGGTTTAAACGTGTCGGTACGACCCCTGTGTGCTCTGCACACTGTGAGGTTTCTCTCTCTCTCTCTCTCTCTCTCTCTCTCTCTCTCTCTCTCTCTCTCTCTCTCTCTCTCTCTCTCTCTCTCTCTCTCTCTCTCTCTCTCTCTCTCATTCTCTTCTAAATGTATCTCTCTCTTCTTGCCGTCTCTGTCTCTCTTCTGGCTGTCTCCGTCTTTTTCTCTCTCTCTCTCTCTCTCTCTCTCTCTCTCTCTCTCTCTCTCTCTCTCTCTCGCCCTCTTGCCCTCTCTCTCTCTCTCTCTCTCTCTCTCTCTCTCTCTCGCCCTCTTGCCCTCTCTCTCTCCCCCTCTCTTGCCCCCTTTCTCTCTCTTGCCCTCTCTCTCTCTCTTGCACGCTTTCCATCTCAGTCTTGTCCACTCTCGTCCTCTCTATCTCTCTCTCTCTCGCCCTCTCTCTCTCATCCTCTCTCCCTCTGGACCCCAGGCCACACCAAAACAACACAGCAAGCCCCCTCCCCTACACCCAACCTCCGCGGTTCCCATTTGGAGGGGGCTAGCCCCGCGCTTGCGGTTTCACAGGAGAGTATAAGATGGAGGAGCTGCGCGAGTCTCATCGCATCGGGGGGCTGGAGAGCATAGAGAGCCACAGGCAGCACGCCAGACCTCACCCTGGGTAAATGTTGTTAGCTATTAGCGTTTAGCATTAGCTTTGCAATCTCAACCTAATACTTTGCTGCTAGAGGTTTTTGAAGTTATTGAAAGGAGTAAGCTAATCAATTTAGGAGATGCTAATTTTCATGCTTAGCTTATTGTAGTTTTTTCAGCTCTCGACATTTTTAACTTCAGACATTGAGGGCTGGTCATTGTTCATAGAAAAAGCACTACAATTAGGGAATATAACAAATGAGAGGAAAAGAAAGCTCAGAGTGTTGGAATCCACCCGAGTGTGTGTCTGCCACCTTCTGGCCAAATGCTTGCCGTTTGTGTGCAACACAAGTACAACAGTAAAACCAGATGGCATCTGAAAACCAAGAAGTGTGTCATGTCAGTTGCCCCTCCTACAAAATGGAGAAAGACTTTCAGACACCCATGAAGTCTTTATTAAAGTGCCCACTTTCATAATCTTGATTCAAATGACATTTTGTTGTACTTGTTGTCCATCTTTGCCCAAAAGCAACACCTGTGTCCAATCTTACAGAGAATTTGCTTTGTAAGGCAACGAGGAAGCCAAACTGTTTCGTAAACCTTTCTTGAACCTTTCTTGAAGTAGAAGTCGCACTTGACGCAATCAACTCACTCCGGTGCACGCTTCGTGTGTGCACCGGAGTGAGTTGATTTCGTCAAGGGCGCCTCTCACCCCCCCCATTTTTCTAAACGCAAAATGACCACCAACCCAAGCCTCCACCCTGGCCCCCCCCCCCAGCCACCAAGCTGGCTACAGAGGCGGCAGGTGGAGTCATGGACGGACCCGGAGGATGCGTCGGGACGGCCTGGATTCCAGGAGTACCCCGCGTGAGAGGACGTGAAGATCGACTGGGGGTGAAACGTGAGACACTGGAGGGTGTGAGGAAAGCGAGAGTCATGGCTCGAAGGAGGAGGAGGAGGAGGAGGAGGAGGAGGAGGAGGAGGAGGAGGAAGAGGAGGAGCTGCACCAACATAGTCCAGATGGGTGTGAAAGAGAAAACGGAGAGGTTAACTCCTTCTCTCTTTTTCCTTTTCTTCTCTGTTGAAGTGAAGTGATCCTTCCTCTTCTCAATGGGGACAAACCTGGTCGAATGCTGTTGTGAGATCTGGACTTCCCTCCTGGCATTAATAAAGTGGTCTACGATCTCATCTGATCCTAAATGGATCAGCTGTAGAGCAGCTAGCAGTCTGCTAGACGGTTTGATTTCCTGTCCCCCTACTCTTCCAACCTCAAACCTGTTTCTGTCATTTCTCCCACACTTTACAACTGCTTGTATGGATCAAGGCCTCATCCTCCCTTTAACTACCCTGGTATATGGGAAGACACAGGTGCACAGCTCCAGTCATTCGTTCTTATCTCCAGCACCGCTTAACGGCACGCTAGTGAGAGCTAGTGCGGCTGCAGTCTGTAGCAGGTAGAGGGTACGGTTGGTTTGCTCTCTCCAGACTGGAAATAGCTTGCGCCTCAGGGCACAAGTGTGTCATACCCGAGCGCTTCGTGTCATTTGTCAGGGAACCTAGACTGTTTAAAGACAACTGCTAGAATCCCCCAAACTATTATTGGCTCCTAGAATGGGGTAAGTATAGACTGTATTGATTGTTCAATTAGTTGCTAATTGAAAATTCTCAACAGGTTGTCACCTCCCTCGTCTATATCTCTTCAAAAAGTCTACATCACTGGTACTACACATGTAGTCTAGAACAAGTGTTGTTGAGCAAGATCCACACAGCATTCATTAGTAACGTGTAGATGGAACCGGTTGTGAGGAGTGTTTTGACTGTGATGATCTACAGTAAGGAGAAGAGCTGCTGTCATTACGAGCAAAGGTTCCAGTGTAAATATGAATACTTGTCCAGGTCTCACTATTGGGGCCTCCCCTTCCTCTCTTGGCTCTGTCATGCCTCCTCCAACTCTTACATGAAAGAAGAAGAAAAGAAAGAAGCACAATTGAACGTTCAGAGCAGCCCTACAGGAAATATACAAACAGCTGAAAAGCAAAATAATTTTGAAGTGCAAAGATGCATTCCATGGATCAGATCCAGATGTTCAGCCGCAGAAAAACCAATAGGAACAAAAGGATCTTCGGGGGCTGCCTTAACAAAGTGTCATGAATAGGACAGGCTTGTATTTGCTTTGGAAAACAAGATGGCTGCAAGACATTGGAAACCTCATTTGATTTACACTTCACCTCCAACAGGCTTCCAATCCTACTTTAAATCAAGCTTAGCAGCGTTGTTCTGTTTGGGTAATCCTCTTTTAGTTTAGTTCTTTATTAAGGTGGATTGATCGCTATGAGGTTCGATGGCCAACAGTGTCGTACGGCTCATATCGGTTCCAGTGAGGCTGAGCTAATCAGAACCCTGTTTGTAACATCTGTGGAAGGCATCTATGGAGCCACGTGACCAGAGCGGCTCAAATTCTACCCTTTAAAAAAACTCTTGAGGAGGAAAAAAGCCATTGGTTATGTGGCCACATTTTCCCTCAGACTTTCCACTGTTCAAAAGATTTGTTTCCAGTATAACAAAGAATGTCCTGGTTGGGTCTTATAAAATTAACCCCTGGAAAGATATTCCTGGTTGTATATTCTCATTGACAGACGGATTATTACAAAAAGCACTTCATCAACGTGTCCTTTCTGTCTATCTGTTGTTGTATCTCCCCTGCTCGCCGGTCGCCGCTCTTAGAACTGCGTTGAGACTCCAGCCCTCCATTGGGCCAGCCTCAGCTCAGCCCTGTAGTCAGAGAACCACCACAGATTGGAAGCAGCTGTGGACGTTGGCCAGCTCTGAGCAGTGGGAGTCTGGGGGCGGAGCTCGGGCCTCCAAGTCCCGCCCCCTTAGGAAGAGGGAGGAGTCCGTAACATCTGGAAGAGAAGAGAAGAGCAGAGAAGAGAAAGGAAGGAAACACAATAAGAAAAGGAGGGAGGAGAGAAAGAGAAAAAAAGGGAGGAAGGTGGGAAGGCAGGAAGGAAAGAAGGAAAGGAGGAAATAGACAAACAGGAGAGAAAGAATGAATCAAGGATAGAACGGGGGAAGGGGAAAGAAAGAAATAAACGAACGAAAAGAGAGGAAGAGAGGGAAAAGAGAGAAAAAGAGAGCGCTCTCTTTGCCCAGTGACCAGCCTTAGTCCCTCCTTGGTCTCCTGCTATCTCAGCGAATCAAAGCCACACACCACAGGGAGGCTCTGAGAAGGGGGAGGCGGCATTTCGATCGATACGTCATCTGGATAGGTCGATAGACTGTTTGTGTGTACGTGGAGGCGTGTTTGAGGTCATGCATATGTAAGAAGACTAAGGATTTCCATGCCTTGGCGATGATGTAGAGAGTGGACAGGCTACCCTCTCCTCTCCCAGAGTGGATTCATGTCAGGACAAGTGTGCTCCTCCTAGGAGGAGGAAAATAATGTGGAGGTGGGGGGGGGGTGCGAAAAGTGTACACCTTTTCATGTCTATATCAAAAGCCCCACGATGAAGCGCTTTCTGCGCGCCACAGGTTCATAACGACTTCAACCCCGGCACAACGTCTTGCTTGCCCACTTGTGCCGAGTTTAGACACGGCGATTGCTTGGCAAAAAGGGTTCACACTCTGACTGCTAATTTAATTAAGTTTTAACTGGAGTTTCTCTCCATAGCACCGCTGCGTTAGGGAGCGTAGGCTGAAGGAACCTTCTGAAGCCACAGTAATTATACGCCCCGGTCTGATGGCTTTCTAGCCCGACACAGAGTCTCAGATTCTGTTTTTTCCCTCGCTCTGTCCTCTATTTCTCTGTGGCTGACTTGTATCTGAATTGGTTCGACGTGTATTGTAGCCTGGGTGAGGGTACTTGGGGGTTATCGACTACAGTCAGCTCTTATGCCTCCTACGACCTAAACACAGTCCAATCTCTTACCTCCTGTGGGTAGAGATCATTTAACAGTCCCTGGAGGGGGAAGAGTAAAAAGATGAGAATGAGACACAGAGAATTTATTTTTAAATAATTCAAAATAATTGTGTCAAGCCAGATATTTTATTGTTATAATTTGAGGAAGCAATATGAGAATCGTGCTACAGAAACGGATATCCCTCCCTCGGAACCTGCTCCAAAGTCCCGCCCTCTCTGTCCCCAATATCTACCCCCCCCCCCCCCCTCCAGAAGTTCTGCTGTGAGAAGGAGAACGCCTTCAGATCGAGGTGACACGTCATGTACTGAGTGACAGGTCATCGAGGGAGGCTTGAAATGATGCAGGTTAACGATGCAATGGCTGCTGTGCTGACATGGTCAGAGGCAGCACTTATGATGCTAGTGTGGAGGGGGAGGGGGGTGTCATGTCCTCCAGCTCAGTGAGATGGAGGGAGGGGACCCCAGTGTGCGCGAGAGTGTGAGAGAGAGAGTGTCAGAGAGAGTGTGGGAGAGAGAGGCTCTGCTGGCATCTCGGGGATGTTGATGCAGTGGACAGAGGGGGCATTCATCTATCCTTGGGATAACTCGGGGCCAGACCACAATGTTGCCAAACCAACATGTTCACCGTTTGCTGAGGAAATGTTCACTTTGGTAGCGGAAGTCTGGGGTTTCCTCCCACACCTTTGATTCGGTCGGTGGGCCCGGGTGAAGCCAGGGCTGTTTGTGGGGTCAGAACAACACAGGTGGGAACTGCCATTCCCCAGGGGGGTCTACACCTTGGCTTCAGTAACACTACGCTGGGGTAATATTTGAGTTACGTGGGTTACAGACCCTGCATGGCCCTGGTTCTCTGCCTGAGAGCCTTTATAAGCCAGTTGACTCTTGGGGAAATTATGTTTAATTTCCTAACAAGGTGCTGTGATTTATCAAACATGGTTGTATTTTTTGTAACGGCTTGACAGTACTGTCAAGCCGACTGACGACACACTGTCTGATGGTTCTCACATCAGGAGGTCAACAAATCCTCAGCTGTCATCTTTGGTACCATTTCATCTCATGAAACATGTTTTGCGAGGTTGTGCTGATGTTAGGTGAGGCAGTATTTTCTGTATATGGATTAGAAGGGAGATCTCTGTTGTATTGATGGTGAGAAAAGGTCTCAAAATCGGCCCTCCCTGTGTCTTTTTTCTGGGGGACACACCCACTTGCGTTGTCACTAAGGAACAGGAAAAGTCTGATTTTCATACAGCTTGTAATGGCTCATCAAGCTAAAATAGGGGCCCTTTATGTTAAGGGGAGGTTAGCTGTTAGTGAGTATGCTTAGTAGAAATGAAATTTGACATTGATGAAAGAATGATAGAAAATCAGTTTATTAGAAATGGTGAATAACAACTATCTGCTTTGAAGAACACAACTGCACTGACAGCGTTGTTCCTCAAGTTCAAATGGTATTGTTGTGAGGTTTTTCTTTGTATACAAGTTTGAAACAAATACATTGAATATATTAACACAAGTAATCAAATCATATAAAATATACATCTTAGGCCATGTATCATTTCTACACATGTTTGTCCCTGCATTATATCGAAATTTATAAATTAGGCACATAACAATATACAGTATTACAACTCATAAGTTAAACATTCATACTAAAAAGGATAGGGCGCACACACACATATATGGTGCATAAATAAACGGTTAAGGAATCTTGTAAGTTCTTTAAAATGGCAACAAGGCCCTCAAGTTACCATGAGTCGGCACCATTCCTCACTGAGCCGCTGCAGTACCCACACTGTCCTGTAGGGGAGCTAGAGAGCCGTGTTCACTGCAGCTTCTTCTTGGCCAGTTGGGCCAGCTCCTTGGCCTTCCTCCTCTTCAGCTTCTTCTTCATGAGCAGCAGGTCGATGTAGATGATGTGGTCCAGCACTGTGGCGGCGCAGAGGAGTCCTCCGTGCAACGCGCCAGCTATCCCACAGCTGAACACGTCCTGGCCTGGTAACACACCACCACGCACACACACACACACAAACACACAGAGGCAGCACACACACACACACACACACACACACACACACACACACACACACACACACACACACACACACACACACACACACATTTATGTGAGACATAAATCTAGAACATGGCTCTTGTCTCCCTCTAGGGGTATATCAAGTATATTTCACATTTTGCGGATATTTTCCCTTTCACTCATTCTAAAGGAGTACACAGAAACATATGTCCAAAGATATATTATAAAAAATATATATATGTTTCCAGTTTTTTTGGAAGATCAATTGAAGATCAATTTGGAAGATTGTGATCAACGAATGACACATCAAGCCCTCGAAATACGCTCTTCGAGGTGAAAGAGACGATGATGAACTCCTAAACCTGCCGTCTTCGCACGCCTCGACAGAAAACTCTAGTCTAACCAAGGAACCGGTTGTGGTCATCCTCGTCATAATGGTGAAGAAGCACCAAACCAAGATGGCGGCCTGGCATGCCCTCGACGTCATGCCGAGCGGTATCCTAGAGGTGTCGTTCATCCGCCCCCAGGCCCCAGAGCGCGGGGGGTCCCCTACCTGAGATGTAGAGGTTCTTGACGGGGGTGTCGCAGCGGTTGCGGGCCACGGCCTCGGCCCCGAAGCGGTCCAGGTTGTGCTCAGCGGAGTACATGGCCCCCCGCTGGGAGCCCAGGTAGTGCATGTTGGTCAGGGGGGTGGCCACTTCCTGGAACACCAGCTGAGGAGACACGACCGAGGTTGGAGCTTAGTGTACGCACGTATTGGATGTTTTACGTCCTGCCGCTAAAAAATAGTCCTTAACATTGTGTAGCGGCCCACTGCTCCTGCAGGATGGGTTAAATGCATAGAATAGATTTAATCAACCCCGACATACACGTAGTGTATCTTCTTCTTCTTAAGGTAACTCGCTAAAGCCAGTACCAAGCTAAAAACGGATATGAATAATACGATGCGATGCACTTTATCCATCCCAGATGGGACATTCAGGTGCAACAGCGGAAAAGTGTAGGAGAGTAATGGAATGATAAAGAGATTAAAAAATACTAAGAAGAAAAGACATGTCTAACCACGTAAGTGTAGCTCAAATGTAGGGAACGTTGTCAACAGTCGAGGTACACAGTATGGAGAGTTTATCCTACATTATTCAAACTGTACATTTGTATATATTATACCATTGTACATTAGGATGGATGGCATGGATCCTCATCATCAACGTACCTTGTCTTTGATCTTGGGGAATATGGTGCAGGCCCATTCGAAGAGCTTGTTGGCGAACCTCATCTTGTACTGGTGGTACTCGTCTCCTCTCTTACGCACCGTGGTGTCCGACCACTCCTCAAACCACTCGTACTTGGCCATGGTCAGGATGGTCATGCAGGACTTCCCTGGAGCCCAGAGAACACATTGATCACTCCACACATACACATACATATACACATGCATATACGTATACATAAACGAGTGCATATTTAAATCATTGTCACTACATTACTGAATATGTAGGAATATTTATACATAATATATTTATATAATTAGTTTCTCTCCAGACCACTACAAAGCTGTAAGATAAGTGGGTGATTTACTTTTAGCACTTTTAATTGTATATTATTTTGTAAGTTTTGCTATTTTGGTTTATTTGTATCTGGTATTTGTACCAATCACCAATATATATTACAGTTTACAGAAAGTAGTAGCAGTGACAGTACAGGGAGGAATAGGAGTAGGTTAGTACCTGGGTTTCTGATCTTGGCCTCAGGGTCTTTGGCTGATGGCATTGTGATGAACATCATGGGAATGTTCTCAGGAGCGTCATCCTTGCCAAGAGCGAAGAATTCCTCCATCCTGCAATACATATTTACTTTTTGTTGATTCATTGATGGTCGCAGCTTTTTTTTATTTGAATGGCAACTCAATATACATGAGACAGATGATTCACTTCCACTAGAATTCAAACGCTTGGAAACGTATTTTGTACAACAGCACCGCCATGTGAGTGAAGAACGCTACTACAGTCACACTTGCACTTACGATCTGTCCATGTCGTTGTTCTTGAACAACCAGAAGTTGGTGGACACGAGACCCAGCTCCTCGGCGGTCCCATCAAAGCCGGAGAAAACTAGAAACGACCCCCTGCCGTGTTTCATCATGTTGAGGCGCTCCTGGATATCTGAAGCAACCGAGGGAGGGGGGAGCGGAGAATAGAGTCAACTCTGTACCGCTGTCGCGCACGCGCACACGCACGCACGCACGCACACACACACAGACAGACAGACAGACAGACAGACAGACAGACAGACAGACAGACAGACAGACAGACAGACCAATATACACACACACGCACGCACAGTAATTAAGTTAGTAGACAGAGCGTCACAGCAGGCGGAGGTAGACACTATGAAATACAATTTCACTGATTGGTTACTTAATTGGTGAAATGAAGCAGCGTCATCGTCCCCTACCTGGCTTGATTTGGATCTCGGGAGGCAGAAGCTTCTGGAAGGTGGTGAAGATGCCGCAGTTGGAGATGACCACAGGTGCGTGCACCTCGTGCTCCTCTTGGCCCTTCCTCACTTTCACACCTTTCACAAGACACAGAAGAGTCACAGTTTAACTTTGTCATTTTTTTTATCTAACTTTATTTAAGATAACAGTTGATGTGATGTGTCTTTTTCCTCACCATAAGCCTCTCCCTTCTTGTTAACCAGGACTTGAGTGACGGGTGCCCGGACCAGGCAGTTGCCTCCGTATTTCTGGATGGTGCGGATGATGTGGAAAGCGATCTCACTGGCGCCCCCTTTCGGGTAATAGGCGCCTCGCTTGTAGTGGTGGATAAGCAGGGCGTTGATGACGATGCTGGAGTCCTTCGGAGGAACGCCTACATGTCAAACAGACGAGACAAGAAATATAGAATCAAGTAAATTTATAATCTTAATTGTGTTTTGCCAGGAGTGTTCCTTCACTACAGGAGGCTTTACAGTTGTATTTTGGTGAAAGCATTAAAATTAGTACCTGTACAGATACCAATATTTAAATCAGTAAAAATCCTGTCCTATAATTCAACATCAAAAAATTGACTGTAAGGATATATATGAATCATTTGACTGTGGTATTATTAAATGGTATTATTATTTAATGATAACTAACTAAATTGTCACGTTAACATGTCACACCCACCATAGAAAAGGTATGAGAAGATAACATGGAGGTCCTTGTTGCTGGTCAGTGTGTTCACCACGTCGGTGGCACAGGTCCCAGTGAGGTCAAAGATGGGGGACATGAAGTGGGCGATGCCAGTCTTCAGCAGGAACAGGGACAACCACTGTGGGATGAGCTTCAGCGTGGCCAGGTAGTGGGTCTTCTTAGCAGAGATCTGTTGTGGAACACACATTTCAGTCAGGCGGTTGGTTAGTCTTTGGGTCAGTCAGTGGGTTGTTTGGTCAGTTGAATTGATTGGTTGGTCGGTTAGTGTGTTTGGATCCTTGGTTGACCGGTCTGTTGGTTGGTCTGTTGGTTGGTCTGTTGGTCAGTCAGTTGGTGTTTGGTTCCTTGGTTCGATCGGTTGGTTGGTAATTGGTCGGTTGGTTGGCCAGTTGGTCTGTTGGTAAGTCGGTTGATCGGTGGGTGAGTTAGCATCGGTCAGTTTTCCTTCGCCCGCACGACCATACCTTCATGATTTTGAAGAACTCTGTTATGGCGGACGTGTCGTCTGGGAACTGCTTCTTCAGATGGGCCTCCATCTCCGTCTTGCCGGTGAAGATGGTGTACTCGCGCTTCTCGTCGCCCTGGCCGATCAGGATGGTGTCAAAGTGCTGGTCCAGCTCCTGGAACTCCAGCTGGCCCTCACTGATCTGGTCGAAGGCGATGCGGAGCAGGCTGTTCTCGTGGAGCTGCCCGATGTAGTGAAGCCCTGGGGGGGCGGGGGGGGACCAGGAGTTCAGCACCACCGTTTGGGCTTTACTTCACATTCACTTATCGAGGAAGCAGTTTTAGACAATGCCATTTAGGAATGAGGGTTGACAAATCACAGCTTTTATCGATATTGGACTTGTGGATTCTGAGCGCTATATGAGCGCTTGATAGCTGTATTATTTAGGGGACCATGTTAAAGGGGGGTACCGTCAAACCCAGCTATTTTGTAGTATTAAGTGTGTTCTTCGTCAAACGGAAAAATTGACTCTTCTTCCACCAAAAAGTTGGACGAATTAGATCAATGGAGAACGCGAATGCAGGACCAATGACATCAACGGTCAAACCTCTCCGCTATATGGTTGAAGACGACTGTTTTTTATCAACATGCGCATGACTCAAGAAACTCTTATATTAGTAGGTAGCCATGTGTGATGGTCCACGTTATCAAAAAAGACAATCCCAGTCACGATCCTACTGTTTCAGTGTTGACCATGGCCTGGTCTGGTACCGCCATCGCTAAGAGCTAGCAAAGGCCGTTCAGCAAAGTCACAACTTTTCTCGCTTTTGGGACCTCAGTGGTGGAACGAGCTCCCTGCCGCTCTCAGGACCGCAGAGTCGCTCACTATCTTCCGAAAAAGACTCAAGACTCACCTGTTCAGAGTCCACCTCGACACTGCATAGCCAGCCTCCCCCTTCTGGCCACCATTGTACACTGTATTGTATTGTGTTGTATCAAAGTACTTAACTGTGTAGCAACTGCTATCATGGCTGTATCATGGGGAATGGGTTAGCCTAGCGATTGTTGTAATTGCACTTGGTTCTATGAACATCCTTTCTGTACCGACAGCGATATATTGATGCACTTCTTATGACAAATGTACTTATTGTCGCTTTGGATAAAAGCGTCTGCTAAATGCCGTAAGTGTAAATGTAAATGCAATGGCCTCTTACCGACATCGAACTCGAAGCCCTTCTCCACGTAGGTGTGGCAGCAGCCCCCGGCCTGGTCGTGCTGCTCCAGGAGCAGCACCTTACGGCCCGCCTTGGCCAGTGTGGCGGCGACCGTCAGGCCCCCGATCCCGCTGCCGATCACGATCACGTCCAGGTTCTCCGGGACCTTGTCCACGCTGAAACCTGCAGTCAAGTGCACACAGCACGTGTGTAACTTCAACACTACACCACTTCAACGCCCATGAAAGACAGTAGGACCTCGGGCCCAAATACATTGGGTGAGGTTAAACTACCAGATTCAACATTCTACCCAAGTAAAGTATTTAAGTATATACTAGTATTCCAGTAGGATATGGTATGCTAAACTACGGCTATTATGTCTGCATCATGACTGATTGGGTAAGAAGACATTTGTCTAATTGTTGCTCGAATGGACATTTTACTTTTCAAGTACAAGTACAGCTCTGACCTAAGCAATTGAGGATGTGTATACCTAGTGGTATATACTACAGTAAATGTAGTGATTTGCTTCTTTCCTTGTACATTTTGAAAGAAGGATAACAAAGTCTTATATCATTTCCGCTTTTGAAAGTCTGAAGGTCGTATGACTAAGGCCCTGCAGCCTTATGCCGGTGGCAGTGATAGTCTGTGATGTGTCCTGTAATCTTATTAAGATAAACTACACACGTCTTTATTACATAACAGATCAGTAGTGGGTAGAGACATTATCTATGACACAGAAGGTGTATGTGATAGATGGTTGATGTACAGGCAGCTGGTTCAAACAGCAAACCTATGAAATATATATTGAATTAGATCTGAAGTGAAATGGTAAGCCAAACAATACTACAGATTCTGAGGAAATGTTTAATAAATTATAACAATCATATGTTTAATTGAGCACCTTTCATCCTCAGTGACAACCCCAAGGAGTTTAACGATGCATTAAACCAATAAAACAGACAGCAAGGAGATACTAAATGGCTAAATTAAAGTTGTCTCTGAATACAAACTGACTGAGGCCTGTTTTGAAAGAGTGCCTTCATGCTACGCATTCTGTCGATCTCAGAGGAAATCAGAGAGGAGGCGAAATGTATAGGCAAAACATAATGAGCAGGTGTGGTCATCGGATGACACTGTGAGTGTGAATGTTTATGCAAACTGCCATCAATAGTTATGAGAAGCTAGTGTTTTTATTTTTGACTCTCTTATTGGTGCATGATTGTTTTGCTGTCAACGGTAATGTGAATGTCATGTAACACACATAGAGCCTCCCTTAAATATGAGTTGAAATAACATACATCATGATTTTTTTACAGAAATGATGACACAAAATGTTAAATCTTTATGTGATGTTTTAGGATATGCTCTATTTAAAAATATATAATTTTTAGAAGTCCCAGAAAATTCATTTATAAGTGCAGTTATTGCTAAATTAGTTATTCATCAAATTAGCCTACTAATTCTGGTAAAATGCTCTCAATTACTAGATACAGTTTATCACTTTTTACTGATAAATCACTATTGAGCATCCCAGAAAGAGCCACTTTAAACTTAATTCAGGCCGAACAAACACACACATGTATCCGCTGCCCACTGTATATTGTATTGTACGGTTTCCGTGCGTCCTCGGGTGGCGATGGCAGGAGGACCCCTTTACCTTGCTTAATGACTCGGTCCCTCTTCTTCTGATCAAACTCCCGAGGGCCAGGCGGTCTTACAGACTCCAGGGAAAATGGGCTCTTTTTGCCAAACAGGTACCAGTAGGTCCCCGCAGCCCACATCAGCGGCAAGGCCAAGAAAATCAAAAGCCACATGATGGACGCGTACAAACGCACT
Source organism: Gadus chalcogrammus (assembly GCF_026213295.1). NCBI lineage: Eukaryota > Metazoa > Chordata > Actinopteri > Gadiformes > Gadidae > Gadus > Gadus chalcogrammus. The sequence continues at coordinate 2,378,929 of NC_079429.1, forward strand.
GCCTGGTATCACGCGTGTCTCTTTGTTGTGTTTTAGAACTGACTGAAAGTGAATTTGCTCGTGGCATGCTTCGCTTTTTATAATACCAAGTGCTGGGGGTGTCCGGAAAACAGTTCAAGAGTCTGATTTGTTACTCAAGGGCAAGTTATGACAAGCAATTAAGATAAACCAGAATTAAGATAAACCACAATCTGGATTTGAAAAAAAGACATCGTTAGCGATACCACAGCCATTCACACGAATCAAAAGCTCTGTTGTGAAGAGATGGTCATGTTATACAGTGGCATTTGTTTACATTACATTACATATTCAGCTGACCCTTTTGTCCAAAGCAACTTTCCATAATTGTATTCCAGAATGAAGATATAACCAAGAATCATTTGAGAGCATGGAAATTCTGAAAATAGTCAAAGCAACTGCATTGGCATCTGTAACGTTTGAATAGATTTTCTCATGCTGGTCTCATAAATCTGACTTTAGATTAATAGTTAACGTTTTTTATTGAGGTAGGGATCTGTAAGCGCTGATCTGGCCAACACAAACTCAGCCAGCAGTAGTAAACTGTAGTAGTAGTAAACTGTCTGTAAACATTACAAATTAACACTGTATAATACTGGCCGCTGTGGAAATACACGTCTTGGAATCCCCTTCTGATGGCCTCATCCACTCGTGTTATGTTATACATCTGTTCCCAGCCCAAGCCCTGTGACATCTCCCAGAAGAATCTCTGCTAGAACATTGTAGAGTCTCCGGATCCGGGATTAGGCTCCTGTCAACCAAAGCACTTGCATCGTAAACAGTCAAAATCGGGGAGCCGATAGGCACTGGTGAATCATTACATCCCCTTATCTCCACATGAATGTTATCTGATAAGCCAATTAGCGCAATGGTTTTATCTCCCACCATTGATATCAGGTGTTATACACGTGGTGGTGGACAACTTTATGGTTTTGAAATGATCTGACTGAAGGTCTGACATCTCAACAGCTTAATGTCGATAAAAAACTTGCCATGATGGTTGCTTAACCGACATTTCTACATTCTTAGACTTCGACCTGAAAATACATATATATTGTGTATTTCTAACTGCTTTTTCTCCTCATGTTTCAGGTAAGAGCTACACATGTTATCACTGTTTTCATTTTATATTCATTCCAGTTTGCCCATGCATGGACTTTGTGCGGGAGATAGTTTGTTCTCGCCTTACAGGTTATCTTGACTTGAACAACAGGACGCCCGACAGTGGCCCAGATATAGCTTAGAGCCAGGGGTTTATATGGACACAGATTCCTTTTTTATACTTTCACTTCACTTACGGTAACGGTAACTCTTACATTTCAATTTTGACACATTTATTAAGCAAAGAAAAAAAACATAATATCACACAAATATCACACTTGGCGCTTTCGACCATATTGCTCCTTGTTATCTCTAGACATATACTTCCCCTGGTGCTATGGTCTGGGACATAAATGGATTAACTTATATCCGAACGTCCAAAGTAATCAAAAGGATCATCCATGCGGCCTCAGAAGGAGCCATCTGATATCCTGAGGAAGGACTTTCCTTCAGTCTGAAGCTCAGTGTTTTTTTTTAGAGGGCCATTGCCCATCATTGCACTATCACCCCCTGTATCATTCCATGGACAACCAGCCTTACGTCACACTCCCCTTTTGCCTGCACCACCCCTGCCAATGCCTCTCTCCCAACCCCCTAAACTCCACCTTCTCGCCTCTTGTCGGCCATCGATAAACGTCTTCAGCGTCTGCCGCTCTGAATATACCACTTCTGATGTCTTCCCATCACTCGCAAAGCCTACTCTTGTTTCCAGCCTCTTGTGTTTAAAATGGACTGTAAGTCCAGCATGTTGACACCATTGCCCCTTTGTCTGCTAGGAAGGTATAAGCTGCTAAGCCATCCTCTGCCTGAACGGAGACTGCAGACAGGCCGCTGAGCACTGTTGGAAGATATCCAAGCTGACGGTCAACTATCTCTACATGGAAGAACTTTGGTGTCTGTTAAATCATTCAATTAGGGCAGCAAGTTCTCCCCATTTAGTAACCATCAGGGTTCCTGTCCGGGAACATTGCCAGCCTGGTTAGACCTGGAGCCCCAGCAGACCCAGACATGCACAGAGGACTGTGAGACGTTCCTATCCTTTTTACTGACGAGATAAAGGCTTGTAGACCCAAGACCCACTAACCTGTCCCCTAATCTCCTGATACCAGCCTTGGATTTCCGGTTTCTCCTCTCTCCTCTATCCCCGTTTTGCTACAGTACTCGCTCAATTACTAGTCCCTCACAAGGTCTTATCTTTGTACCCCCTATAAAATATATTGTGGAACTGTTATTGTGGGTCATTTTGTAGAAGAATCATCATGAATGAGTCTCTCTTTATGCTCTGGTCATCGTCTGCTCTCTCCGTTCTGTCACCGTCTTCTGGTCTGCTATTGTTAATCCCCATCCTTAAAAAACTGGGCTGGACCCATCCATCTTCAGCCGCTTTCAGCCCATCTCCAAATTACCCTTAATCGCAAAATACACTGGAAAGTGCTTCACAGTTCACAAAGGTGATGGAAGGAATAATATATTCCATAAATTCCAGTCAACTTACTGTACCTGATGTCGTCGTGTTTTTCTAGGCTTATCAGGAAGCACACTAGATTGGTTCTGCTCCTATCTCTACCACAGAACCTGTGCTGTAGCAATAAATAACTAAGTATTTCATTTAATTCTTCCAGACAAAAAGGAAAAAACAAAAGCAACAGGCCGATAACTGCATGAGCTTCTTCAATTCAATCTTCAGTGGGATCTGGTGCTTATCGTGTGACCTTCATTATTCCTGTTTGGCTGAGAAATAGATGTTGAAGAAGATGACCTTAAACCTTCACTCTAAACTGGCCAAATTTGACCTTTTGAGCACACTCAACTTTCATCTGTATTATGCAAATCACATATAGAATACATTGGATTTCATGTTTTTTACTGTAGCATGGCCAAAACAACAGTGCAGTAGTTCTTGTTCAATCCTCCTTATTGTTTATGAGTGAGGTCGGAATATATATGAAGGGAGAAGGGCTAACTTCCATGAAGGCTCATAAGGCTCACCAATGCAGGCAGATATTTGGAAAGTTTGCGCCTTTTGAATATTTTGATCTAATATTGAAATGTGCCTGTCAAGTTTGAAACATTAACAGGAAACTGAAATACTCGGCAAACCTCTTAGTTTAATTTGGAGAACTGTTATCTATTGTATGGATTGTGTTTGACTGTTGACTTTAACGTTCATATTTGATCATATCAAACTTCAACGACAACTGTTCCAAAGATCATGTGAAAAGGCCAAACCACTGAAAGGGGCACTAGCTGGAACCGGTCCAAAGTTCTTCATATTCCTGAGATTGTGGAAACTGATATGGCTCTTCCTGGTCACTTTTGTGTTTTCTTTGAGATTACTATTAGTGCTAGACAGATAATAGTAATCGCAAAAAACATACAGTAAGAACACCCTTACACTCTTTATTGAGGCTTTCCCTATGTTGACTGCACTCATTTTGGGCTCGGTCAATGATCTCATGGATCGTTTCTGCTCAAAAGAAATATATATATATATGGCCCAGGCAATTGCACACAAGGTTAAAGGGGCCCTATTTAACAGTCTTAAAGCCTATACAGTGGACTCTTCTGAATGGTAGGCTATCCATCTTAAATCTAGTTGGACAAATCCACTTGTGATGTCACTTTGTAGCAAGGCTGGGCAGTTTTTGAAATTTTTTGTAATAGCTAATCACACTGACACCTAGTGGTGTCAGAAGAAAGTACGTGCCATGGAGAAATTCCACATCAGTGAAACTCAAAAGTGTTCCAAAATGTCATGGAAGTTGTTTACATCTGTTAATCAAATAATACGATCTGTAATTTATAACTACGATCTTTACGGTGTGTTGAAAACATATTTGACAGAGCCGTTGCACGCCCTACCGGATAGGATTATCATAATCTGATCAATCAATTGGATTAGTATTAGTACGGGTAACATGCCTCTCCTTAACCTTTGAGTTTGCCAATTAAAAAATGCCGATCAGTGTTGAGGGAGGAGAAGGGAGCCTTGGGTTCGATACCAAATGTCTGCATCTTACCTGTAAATAATAAATACAATTATAATAACTTTAATTTATATAGGGCCTCTTCGAGGGACCGAATAAGAAAATAAAAAGAGGATTGCAGATATGAACTAGAGACCATATAGGCGTGGAGAACGTGTATTATTTCTGTTTGTTTTTTTTAAGTTTCCTAAGAAACAGTGTTGCAGGTCTTTGTCTGGAGGCCTCCTTGGGCAAGAAGGCTGACCCTTGCTGCCTTCTTCCTGGTATGTGTATGAATTTAATGAAAGTCCTTTTGGATAAAGTGTCTGCTAATTGAGAAAATAGTAAAATTAAGAATTATCCTGCGGATGACAAATGGGTCACTAAATAATGTAAGAAGAATGACATTTTTCTTTAAATCATTAGCTTAACTTCATGGTGTTAACTCTTTGACATTAATCCAAATGCCCCTTTGGAGGCACTGCTAAATTATTAAAAAGTCATTCCAAATTGTATCTTTAATCTAAGTGCAGGGAAAAAAGGCAGAATAATGCAACTTTATACAATGTGTCAATGTATACATATAAATAAATATATACATACATTTATAGAATAGTTTTTTGTTTTGAGACGTACACAAATCTATTATTTCACTCGTGCTCTAAGTTTTTGACGTCCTCAAAGTTACTGCGAGAGAAAACCAGACCTAATTGGATTGAGGGCCCAAACGGTAGGCCGGGATGAAGCCTTTTGAAGAGGCTTAAGGATCGGCCCAGCAGTTGTACGTCAGTAGAGCCACCATGACCTCCTGTGTTCTGGCTGGGAAATCCTATTAGGACCGACGTTAAGCAGCCCGTAGACATGACTTCAACGGCCTCACCTGCGGAACAGAGACGATCTCAAGAAAGAAAAGGAAGATCCCAACTTTCTTCTATAATTTCTAGAATCCTGGGACACCCCCTGTGCATTTTATTCAGTCCTACAAGGTCATTCTCATAGAGTGGCAGAAGCATATAGTGCCATGAAAGTCCCTATGCAATAACACCCGACACAGTCCAGATCAAAGCTTGGTGCAGCTATTTAATTACAAATCGACATGGATATTGGTATTCATATCAACAGGCGTATGGTAATGCAAGTCTGCTAGAAAGACCGTGACATCAATACAGATCTGTGACCTGATGCTCATCTTTACACACTCCACGGTAACTCCACTACGGTATGCGTACGTTTCCATACAGCAATCAACCTGAGCCTCATAAAAAACATAGCCGGATGTTTGTTTGCTTTGCGTTGCGTTCTACCACCCCCCTCCTCGGCGGGTGCTATGTTATTATACAGCCCCCCTTGTCGCCCTTGTACGGGTTCTTTTCATCGGGAACGCCTTTGATCAGCATGTCCTCTGCGATGTGGCTCTCTACGTAAGCGATGGTCTCAGCACAGTTCGCTCCCACCTGGAGGAGGAAAATCAGCATGAGCATAGCAACTTTTTTGGGAAACAATGGAGGAGTGTACTGTGGGATTGCCTTTCAGTACGCTTCAGGGTTGTTGATGATACAGGAAATCCTTGTGTGAAGTGTTAATTGACTTACTGCGGTACGAGGAGTGTCGACTTCCTTCTTCAGTTGGTCCAATTCCATTTTCAGGATTTCCTTATCTGACATATCCCGAGCCATCCTGGCTGTTGCAGGAAAACCATAAGAAGTTTGTTAGTTGTTTGTTTCACTTGGTTCCATTAGTTGGTCCATAGTCCATTGCATATTTCAAATAAATGAAACAAATGACAAGATTTCAAATAGAAAGATAGAACAAGATAATAAAAAGTAATTTATTGAGTAAGTATAGTAATAGTATGTCTGTCTAATAGTAAATAGACAACAAGTTAAAGGAAAATTGAATTGAACAATGAAAGACCTGGAAATAGCGCTTTTGGTTTAAGCAGTAACAATCTTTCTGCAGACCTTAAAATATGACATAATTATCTCCAAAACAGGTAAAATAAAAAAGCAATTGTTCCCAAATTGAACCAATAAGAAACCAGCAAATAGAGTAACTTCTTGAACCTTACCTGCAGTCGAGGGGTGGCTTACAAACGGAGAAATGTGTTGGCTCCTAAGAGCTCACCTATCTTTGTGAAGTCCTGGGGCGGGGTGTGTTTCCTCCTCTTTGACGGCTCTGCAGCGTGTGACGTCTACACAACCTCTGATCCTCTCACGGCTGGCTTTGGTCAGAGAACGTCGGCCCAGGATTGGGCCTGATGTCACCAATCCCTCCTGATCAGATTAAACAATCACAGGCTCTAAACCCCCAAACCCTCACCTGAGCAGGAAGGAAGGTGAGGCCTTCGTCTTAAGGCCTGACTCCTTGATTTGAATGCCACACGGGCCTTGGCATCCACACCGTGAAGAAGTCTGCGTCAATTAGATGGTTGTATAATCTCCTGCTCCCTCCAGCGGATCCAGATTTGACCCACTCGTATCAAGGAAAGTGTGTTAATGCACTGTAGACCTGATTCATCTATAGCGGCCATATTGGTTAGTACACTACGTTTAAAAATATATATATATATATATTATTTTTATTTATTTTTCTTTGTTCTGCATTCCTTTTCCTACCCCTGGGTAACATTGAGAATGTATATCGTTTTTCTTGGTTTCCTACGAATATTCTAGAACCGTTTGGTTGAACCCATTATTTTGTATTATGCACACTATTCCAGGTGTTGCCCGACGAAAGCCCCACTTTCTTGTTTTCGCCCCTCTGTTCAGAAAACCTCTCTGTGGAAGTGCGTTCTGAGACATGGCAACTTATTAGTCTTTGACTAAGCCCTGAGCAGTAACTCTTTCACCCAATAAGCCATTTTCAGAATCTGGGTTAGACTCATCCATTCGAGATTAACCTTAGACACGTCACTATGGAATTACCCAGTGTAGAAACAGTTCAGCCACATGCATGGTAAAGCAAGGGCAGAAAACATGGACGTATCTTGAAGTGAAGAAAATAATATACTTCATAACATAAACAATATAGATTGGTCTCGTTAAGCAACCTTATGACATGTTTGAAACCGCTTTCCGTTGGTTTGTGTTAAGGGAGAGCAAGGATCCGCCGCATTAAGGGAAGAATCAATGATCAATAAGTTAATCGGTAACATGTTTGTCTTGAGAAATGAATACTGACATTTCAGAATAAGATAATTATATAGTAACAAAGAATATGCACCCCCACATGACTTACATTATTTAATAACATTAAATGTCAAAAGTTTCACACCTAAATGTATTATATAATCTTTTTTTTTTTACTTTCTCTTTCCTGATATATTCTTTCATTTGCTTTCTCTTTTATTTCAATGTCCTACCAATTTAAAGAAACCATTTTATTGATTCTAAGAAAAGTCTGTCTGAAATTGTATACAAAGATACAGAGTGACCTCTATGTTTTATTCAATACATTTCGACAGTGTTACCCCTTATGGGTTTTTCATGACGACAGATAAAAAACGACAGTGTTACCCTTTACGTTTCATTTGATAAAAACGACAGTGTTACCCCTTATGTTATTTTCCCATGATGACTGATGAAAAACAACAGTGTTACCCCTTATATTTTATTTGAAAAGGGCAAAAAAAAAAATCTAACTTTTTTTTTCATGACGACCAATAAAATACAACAGTGTTACCCCTTAAGGTTACATATAACAGACATGATAGCATTAGGTTTAAAATGAAAGATATTGTGTTTTCCACAGAAATTGAGCCTAGGTCTCCAGTGGGTTAGGCAGAGTGCACTCCACTGCTCCACTGAGGCGATAGCAATACACAATAATCAATCATCAATAAAGAGGATATACATTACATTAAAATGTATGTGTATTTTTCTATTATTTCCCATGTTTGTTTTCATGACGACCAATAAAAAACAACAGTGTTACCCCTTATGTTTTTTTTTTATGACGCCCAATAAAAACAACAGTGTTACCCCTTATGTTTTTTTTTCATGACGACAATAAAAAACAACAGTGTTACCCCTTATGTTTTTTTTCATGATGACCAATAAAAAAACAACAGTGTTACCCCTTATGTTTTTTTCAAAACGGCCAGAAAAAAACAACAGTGTTACCCCTTATGTTTTTTTTCAAAACGGGCCCTGAAAAAAACGACAGTGTTACCACTTATGTTTTTCAAAACGGCCAGAAAAAAACGACAGTGTTACCCCTTATGTTTTTTTCAAAACGACCAGAAAAAAACGACAGTGTTACCCCTTATGTTTTTTTCAAACGGCCAGAAAAAAATGACAGTGTTACCCCTTATGTTTTTTTTCAAAACGGCCAGAAAAAAACGACAGTGTTACCCCTTGTTTTTTTCAAACGGCCAGAAAATAACGACAGTGTTACCCCTTATGTTTTTTTTCAAAACGGCCAGAAAAAAACGACAGTGTTACCCCTTATGTTTTTTCAAACGGCCAGAAAAAAACGACAGTGTTACCCCTTATGTTTTTCAAAACGGCCAGAAAAAAACGACAGTGTTACCCCTTATGTTTTTTCAAACGGCAAGAAAAAACGACAGTGTTACCCCCTTATTTTTTTTTCAAAACGGCCGAAAAAAACGACAGTACCAGTGGTTACCCCCTTATGTTTTTAGCAAAGAGGCCAGAAAAAACGACAGTGTTACCCCCTTATGTTTTTTTCAAAACGGCCAGAAAAAACGACAGTGTACCCCTTCATGTTTTTTTTCAAAAACGACCCCAGAAAAAAAACGACAGTGTTTACCCCTTATGTTTTTTTCAAAACGGCCAGAAAAAAACGACAGTGTTACCCCTTATGTTTTTTCAAAACGGCCAGGAAAAAAACGACAGTGTTACCACTTATGTTTTTTTTCAAAACGGCCAGAAAAAAACGACACAGTGTTCCCCTATGTTTTTTTTCAATAACGACCAGAAAAAAACGACAGTGGTTCCCCTTATGTTTTTTTCAAAACGGCCAGAAAAAAATGACAGTGTTACCCCTTATGTTTTTTTTCAAACGGCCAGAAAAAAATGACAGTGTTACCCCTTATGTTTTTTTCAAAACGGCCAGAAAAAACGACAGTGTTACCCCTTGTTTTTTCAAAACGCCAGAAAATAACGACAGTGTTACCCCTTATGTTTTTTTCAAAACGGCCAGAAAAAAACGACAGTGTTGCCCCTTATGTTTTTTTCAAAACGGCCAGAAAAAAACGACAGTGTTACCCCTTATGTTTTTTTCAAAACGACCAGAAAAAAACGAAAGTGTTAGCCCTTGTTTTTTTCAAAACGGCCAGAAAAAAACGACAGTGTTACCCCTTATGTTTTTTTCAAAACGGCAAGAAAAAAACGACAGTGTTACCCTTATGTTTTATTCAAAACGGCCCACAAAAAAACGACAGTGTTACCCCTTATGTTTTTATCAAAGAGGCCAGAAAAAAACGACAGTGTTACCCCTTATGTTTTTTCAAAACGGCCAGAAAAAAACGACAGTTTTACCCCTTATGTTTTTTTCAAAACGGCCAGAAAAAAACGAGTGTTACCCCTTATGTTTTTTTCAAAACGGCCAGAAAAAAACGACAGTGTTACCACTTATGTTTTTTTCAAAACGGCCAGAAAAAAACGACAGTGTTACCCCTTATGTTTTTTTCAAAACGGCCAGAAAAAACACAGTGTTACCCTTAGTTTTTTCAAAACGGCCAGAAAAAAAACGACAGTATTACCCTTGTTTTTTTCAAAACGGCCAGAAAAAACGACAGTGTTACCCCTTATGTTTTTTTCAAAACGACCAGAAAAAACACAACAGTGTTACCCCTTATGTTTTTTTCAAAACGGCCAGAAAAAAACGACAGTGTTACCGCCTTTTTTTTTCAAAACGGCCAGAAAAAAACGACAGTGTTACCCCTTATGTTTTTTTCAAAACGGCCAGAAAAAAACGACAGTGTAACCCTTATGTTTTTTTCAAAACGGCCAGAAAAAAACGACAGTGTTACCCCTTATGTTTTTTTTTCAAAACGGCCAGAAAAAAACGAGTGTTACCCTTATGTTTTTTCAAACGGCCAGAAAAAACGACAGTGTTACCCTTATGTTTTTTTCAAAACGACCAGAAAAAAACGACAGTGTTACCCCTTATGTTTTTTTTCAAAACGGCCAGAAAAAAACGACAGTGTTACCCCTTATGTTTTTTTTCAAAACGGCCAGAAAAAAACGACAGTGTTACCCCTTATGTTTTTTTCAAAACGGCCAGAAAAAAAACGACAGTGTTTACCCCTTATGTTTTTTTCAAAACGGCCAGAAAAAAACGACAGTGTTACCTTATGTTTTTTTCAAAACGGCCAGAAAAAAACGACAGTGTTACCCCTTGTTTTTTTCAAAACGGCCAGAAAATAACGACAGTGTTACCCCTTATGTTTTTTTCAAAACGGCCAGAAAAAAAAACGACAGTGTTACCCCTTATGTTTTTTTTCCAAAAGGCCAGAAAAAAACGGACAGTGTAACCCTTATGTTTTTTTTCAAAAAGACCAGGAAAAAAACAACAGTGTTAACCCCTTATGTTTTTTTCAAAAACGGCAGAAAAAAAAACGACAGTGTTACACTTATGTTTTTTTCAAAACGGCGAGAAAAAAACGACAGTGTACCCCTTATGTTTTTTCCAAAACGCCAGGGAAAAAACGACAGTGTAACCCTATGTTTTTTTCCAAACGGCCAGAAAAAAACGCCGTGTACCTTATGTTTTTTTTTCAAAAAGGCCAGAAAAAAAACGAGTGTACCCCATTATGTTTTTTTCAAAACGGCCAGAAAAAAACGACAGTGTTACCCTTATGTTTTTTTCAAAACGACCAGAGAAAAAACGAAGTGTTACCCCTTATTTTTTTCAAAACGGCCAGAAAAAAACGACAGTGTTACCCCTTATGTTTTTTTCAAAACGGCAGAAAAAAACGACAGTGTTACCCCTTATGTTTTTTTCAAAACGGCCAGAAAAAAAACGACAGTGTTACCCCTTATGTTTTTTTCAAAACGGCCAGGAAAAAAACGACAGTGTTACCCCTTATGTTTTTTTTCAAAACGGCCAGAAAAAAACGACAGTGTTACCCCTTATGTTTTTTTCAAAACGGCCAGAAAAAAACGACAGTGTTACCCCTTATGTTTTTTTCAAAACGGCCAGAAAAAAACGACAGTGTTACCCCTTATGTTTTTTTTTCAAACGGCCAGAAAAAAACGACAGTGTTACCCCTTATGTTTTTTTTTCAAAACGGCCAGAAAAAACGACAGTGTTACCCTTATGTTTTTTTTCAAAACGGCCAGAAAAAAACGACAGTGTTACCCCTTATGTTTTTTTTCAAACGGCCAAGAAAAAAACGACAGTGTTACCCCTTATGTTTTTTTCAAAACGGCCAGAAAAAACGACAGTGTACCCCTTATGTTTTTTCAAACGGCCAGAAAAAATGGAGGGTGTTACCCTTATGTTTTTTCAAAACGGCCAGAAAAAAACGACAGTGTTTACCCCTTGTTTTTTTTCAAAACGGCCAGAAAAATAACGACAGTGTTACCCCTTATGTTTTTTTCAAAACGGCCAGAAAAAAAACGACAGTGTTAGCCCTTCTGTTTTTTTTTCAAATTGGCCAGAAAAAACGACAGTGTTACCCCTTATGTTTTTTTCAAAACTGGCCAGCAAAAAAAACGACAGTGTTACCCCTTATGTTTTTATTCAAAACGGCCATGAAAAAACGACGAGTGTTACCCTATATTTTTTTCAAAACGGCCAGAAAAAAACGACACTGTTACCCCTTATGTTTTTTTCAAAAGGCCAGAAAAAACGACCAGTTTACACCCTTACGTTTTTTCAAAACGGCCAGAAAAAAAACGAGTGTTACCACTTATGTTTTTTTCAAAACCGGCCAGAAAAAAACGACAGTGTACCCCTTATGTTTTTTTCAAAACGACCAGAAAAAAACGACAGTGTTACCCCCTTATGTTTTTTTCAAAAACGGCACAGAAAAAAATGACAGTGTTACCCCTTATGTTTTTTTTTCAAACGGCCAGAAAAAACGACAGTGTTACCCCTTATGTTTTTTTTCAAAAACGGCCACGAAAAAAACGACAGTGTTACCCCTATGTTTTTTTCAAACGGCCAGAAAAAAACGACAGGTTACCCTTTATGTTTTTTTTTCAAACGGCCAGAAAAAAAACGACAGTGTTACCCCCTTATGTTTTTTCCAAACGGCCCAGCAAAAAACGACAGTGTACCCCTATGTTTTTTCAAAACCGGCCAGCAAAAAAACGACAGTGTTACCCCTTATGTTTTTTCAAAACGCCAGAAAAAAACGACAGTGTACCCCTTATTTTTTTTTTTTCAAAACGGCCAGAAAAAAACGACAGTGTTACCCCTTATGTTTTTTTTTCAAAACGGCAGAAAAAACGACAGTGTTACCCCTTATGTTTTTTTCAAACGGCCAGAAAAAAACGACAGTGTTACCCCTTATGTTTTTTTCAAAACGGCCAGAAAAAAACGACAGTGTTACCCCTTATGTTTTTTTCAAAACGGCCAGAAAAAAACGACAGTGTTACCCCTTATGTTTTTTTCAAAACGGCCAGAAAAAACGACAGTGTTACCCCTTATGTTTTTTTTCAAAACGGCCAGAAAAAAACGACAGTGTTACCCCTTATGTTTTTTTTCAAAACGGCCAGAAAAAACGACAGTGTTACCCCTTATGTTTTTTTCAAAACGGCCAGAAAAAAACGACAGTGTTACCCCCTATGTTTTTTTTCAAAACGGCCAGAAAAAAAACGACAGTGTTACCCCCTTATGTTTTTTTTTCAAACGGCCAGAAAAAAACGACAGTGTTACCCCTTATGTTTTTTTCAAACGGCCAGAAAAAAACGACAGTGTTACCCCTTATGTTTTTTTCAAAACGGCCAGAAAAAAACGACAGTGTTACCCCTATGTTTTTTTCAAAACGGCCAGAAAAAAACGACAGTGTTACCCCTTATGTTTTTTTCAAAACGGCCAGAAAAAAACGACAGTGTTACCCCTTATGTTTTTTTCAAAACGGCCAGAAAAAAACGACAGTTACTCCTTATGTTTTTTTCAAAACGGCCAGAAAAAAACGACAGTGTTACCCCTTATGTTTTTTTCAAAACGGCCAGAAAAAAACGACAGTGTTACCCCTTATGTTTTTTTCAAACGGCCAGAAAAAAACGACAGTGTTACCCCTTATGTTTTTTTCAAAACGGCCAGAAAAAACGACAGTGTTACCCCTTATGTTTTTTTCAAACGGCCAGAAAAAAACGACAGTGTTACCCCTTATGTTTTTTTTCAAAACGGCCAGAAAAAACGACAGTGTTACCCCTTATGTTTTTTTCAAAACGGCCAGAAAAAAACGACAGTGTTACCCCTTATGTTTTTTTTTCAAAACGGCCAGAAAAAAACGACAGTGTTACCCCTTATGTTTTTTTCAAAACGGCCAGAAAAAAACGACAGTGTTACCCCTTATGTTTTTTTCAAAACGGCCCAAAAAAAAAGCGACAGTGTTACCCTTATGTTTTTTTTCAAAACGGCCAGAAAAAAACGACAGTGTTACCCCTATGTTTTTTTCAAAACGGCCAGAAAATAACGACAGTGTTACCCCTTATGTTTTTTTCAAAACGGCCAGAAAAAAACGACAGTGTTACCCCTTATGTTTTTTTTCAAAACGGCCAGAAAAAAAACGACAGTGTTACCCCTTAGTTTTTTTTCAAAACGGCCAGAAAAATAACGACAGTGTTTACCCTTATGTTTTTTTCAAAACGGCCAGAAAAAAACGACAGTGTTACCCCTTATGTTTTTTTCAAAACGGCCAGAAAAAAACGACAGTGTTACCCCTTATGTTTTTTTCAAACGGCCAGAAAAAAACGACAGTGTTACCCCTTATGTTTTTTTTCAAAACGGCCAGAAAAAAACGACAGTGTTACCCCTTATGTTTTTTTCAAAACGGCCAGAAAAAAAACGACAGTGTTACCCCTTATGTTTTTTTCAAAACGGCCAGAAAAAAACGACAGTGTTAGCCCTTATGTTTTTTTCAAAACGGCCAGAAAAAAACGACAGTGTTACCCCTTATGTTTTTTTCAAAACGGCCAGAAAAAAACGACAGTGTTACCCCTTATGTTTTATTCAAAACGGCCAGAAAAAAACGACAGTGTTACCCCTTATGTTTTTTATCAAAGAGGCCAGAAAAAAACGACAGTGTTACCCCTTATGTTTTTTTCAAAACGGCCAGAAAAAAACGACAGTTTTACCCCTTATGTTTTTTTCAAAACGGCCAGAAAAAAACGAGTGTTACCCCTTATGTCTTTTTCAAAACGGCCAGAAAAAAACGACAGTGTTACCACTTATGTTTTTTCAAAACGGCCAGAAAAAAACGACAGTGTTACCCCTTATGTTTTTTTCAAAACGGCCAGAAAAAAACAACAGTGTTACCCCTTATGTTTTTTTCAAAACGGCCAGAAAAAAACGACAGTATTACCCCTTGTTTTTTTTCAAAACGGCCAGAAAATAACGACAGTGTTACCCCTTATGTTTTTTCAAAACGACCAGAAAAAAACAACAGTGTTACCCCTTATGTTTTTTTCAAAACGGCCAGAAAAAAACGACAGTGTTACCGCTTATGTTTTTTTCAAAACGGCCAGAAAAAAACGACAGTGTTACCCCTTATGTTTTTTTCAAAACGGCCAGAAAAAACGACAGTGTTAACCCTTATGTTTTTTCAAAACGGCCAGAAAAAAACGACAGTGTTACCCCTTATGTTTTTTTTTCAAAACGGCCAGAAAAAAAGACAGTGTTACCCCTTATGTTTTTTTCAAAACGGCCAGAAAAAACGACAGTGTACCCCTTATGTTTTTTTCAAAACGACCAGAAAAAACGACAGTGTTACCCCTTATGTTTTTTTTCAAAACGGCCAGAAAAAAACGACAGTGTTACCCCTTATGTTTTTTTTTCAAAACGGCCAGAAAAAAACGACAGTGTTACCCCTTATGTTTTTTTCAAAACGGCCAGAAAAAAACGACAGTGTTACCCCTTATGTTTTTTTCAAAACGGCCAGAAAAAAACGACAGTGTTACCCCTTATGTTTTTTTCAAAACGGCCAGAAAATAACGACAGTGTTACCCCTTATGTTTTTTTCAAAACGGCCAGAAAAAAACGCAGTGTTACCCCTTATGTTTTTTTCAAAACGGCCAGAAAAAAACGACAGTGTTACCCCTTATGTTTTTTTTTCAAAACGGCCAGAAAAAAACGACAGTGTTACCCCTTATGTTTTTTTCAAAACGGCCAGAAAAAAAACGACAGTGTTACCCCTTATGTTTTTTTCAAAACGGCCAGAAAAAAACGACAGTGTTACCCCTTATGTTTTTTTCAAACGGCCAGAAAAAAACGACACTGTTACCCCTTATGTTTTTTTCAAAACGGCCAGAAAAAAACGACAGTGTTACCCCTTATGTTTTTTTCAAAACGGCCAGAAAAAAACGACAGTGTTACCCCTTATGTTTTTTTCAAAAACGGCCAGAAAAAACGACAGATGTTACCCCTTATTTTTTTTTAAAAACCGGCCACAAAAAAACGACAGTGTTACCCCTTATGTTTTTTTCAAAACGGCCAGAAAAAAACGACAGTGTTACCCCTTATGTTTTTTTCAAAACGGCCAGAAAAAACGACAGTGTTACCCCTATGTTTTTTTCAAAACGGCCAGAAAAAAACGACAGTGTTACCCCTTATGTTTTTTTTCAAAACGGCCAGAAAAAAACGACAGTGTTACCCCTTATGTTTTTTCAAAACGGCCAGAAAAAAACGACAGTGTTACCCCTTATGTTTTTTTCAAAACGGCCAGAAAAAAACGACAGTGTTACCCCTTATGTTTTTTTTAAAAACGGCCAGAAAAAAACGACAGTGTTACCCCTTATGTTTTTTTTTCAAAACGGCCAGAAAAAAACGACAGTGTTACCCCTTATGTTTTTTTTCAAACGGCCAGAAAAAAACGACAGTGTTACCCCTTATGTTTTTTTTCAAAACGGCCAGAAAAAAACGACAGTGTTACCCCTTATGTTTTTTTTCAAAACGGCCAGAAAAAAACGACAGTGTTACCCCTTATGTTTTTTTCAAAACGGCCAGAAAAAAACGACAGTGTTACCCCTTATGTTTTTTTCAAAACGGCAAGAAAAAAACGACAGTGTTACCCCTTATGTTTTTTTCAAAACGGCCAGAAAAAAACGACAGTGTTACCCCTTATGTTTTTTTCAAAACGGCCAGAAAAAACTGAGTGTTACCCCTTATGTTTTTTTCAAACGGCCAGAAAAAAACGACAGTGTTACCCCTTATGTTTTTTTCAAAACGGCCAGAAAATAACGACAGTGTTACCCCCTTATGTTTTTTTCAAAACGGCCAGAAAAAAACGACAGTGTTACCCATTATGTTTTTTTTTCAAAACGGCCAGAAAAAAACGACAGTGTTACCCCTTATGTTTTTTTTCAAAACGGCCAGAAAAAAAAGACAGTGTTACCCCTTATGTTTTTTTTTCAAAACGGCCAGAAAAAATACGACAGTGTTACCCCTTATGTTTTTTTACAAAACGGCCAGAAAAAAACGACAGCTGTTACCCTTATGTTTTTTCAAAACGGCCAGAAAAAAACGACAGTGTTACCCCTTATGTTTTTTTCAAAACGGCCAGAAAAAAACGACAGTGTTACCACTTATGTTTTTTCAAAACGGCCAGAAAAAAAAGGAGAGTCTTACCCCTTATGTTTTTTTTCAAAACGGCCAGAAAAAAACGACAGTGTTACCCCTTATGTTTTTTTCAAAACAGCCAGAAAAAATGACAGTGTTACCCCTTGTTTTTTTAAAAACGGCCAGAAAATAACGACAGAGTTACCCCTTATGTTTTTTTAAAAACGGCCAGAAAAAACGACAGTGTTACCCCATATGTTTTTTTCAAAACGGCCAGAAAAAAACGACAGTGTTACCCCTTATGTTTTTTTTTCAAAACGGCCAGAAAAAAACGACAGTGTTACCCCTTATGTTTTTTTTCCAAAACGGCCAGAAAAAAACGACAGTGTTACCCCTTATGTTTTTTTCAAAACGGCCAGAAAAAAACGACAGTGTTACCCCTTATGTTTTTTTCAAAACGGCCAGAAAAAAACGACAGTGTTACCCCTTATGTTTTTTTCAAAACGGCCAGAAAAAAACGACAGTGTTACCCCTTATGTTTTTTCAAAACGGCCAGAAAATAACGACAGTGTTACCCCCTTTGTTTTTTTTAAAAACGGCCAGAAAATAACGACAGTGTTACCCCTTATGTTTTTTTCAAAACGGCCAGAAAAAAACGACAGTGTTACCCCTTATGTTTTTTTTCAAAACGGACCAGAAAAAAACGACAGTGTTACCCCCTTATGTTTTTTTCAAAACGGCCAGAAAAAAACGACAGTGTTACCCCTTATGTTTTTTTCAAAACGGCCAGAAAAAAACGACAGTGTTACCCCTTATGTTTTTTTCAAAACGGCCAGAAAAAAACGACAGTGTTACCCCTTATGTTTTTTTTCAAAACGGCCAGAAAAAAACGACAGTGTTACCCCTTATGTTTTTTTCAAAACGGCCAGAAAAAAACGACAGTGTTACCCCTTATGTTTTTTTCAAAACGGCCAGAAAAAAACGACAGTGTTACCCTATGTTTTTTTCAAAACGGCCAGAAAAAAACGACAGTGTTACCCCTTATGTTTTTTTCAAAACGGCAGAAAAAAACGACAGTGTTACCCCTTATTTTTTTTTTCAAAACGGCAAGAAAAAAACGACAGTGTTACCCCTTATGTTTTTTTTCAAACGGCCAGAAAAAAACGACAGTGTTACCCCTTATGTTTTTTTCAAACGGCCAGAAAAAACGACAGTGTTACCCCTTATGTTTTTTTCAAAACGGCCAGAAAAAAACGACAGTGTTACCCCTTATGTTTTTTCAAAACGGCCAGAAAATAACGACAGTGTTACCCCTTATGTTTTTTTCAAAACGGCCAGAAAAAAACGACAGTGTTACCCCTTATGTTTTTTTCAAAACGGCCAGAAAAAAACGACAGTGTTACCCCTTATGTTTTTTTCAAAACGGCCAGAAAAAAACGACAGTGTTACCCCTTATGTTTTTTTCAAAACGGCCAGAAAAAAACGACAGTGTTACCCCTTATGTTTTTTTCAAAACGGCCAGAAAAAAACGACAGTGTTACCCCTTATGTTTTTTTCAAACGGCCAGAAAAAAACGACAGTGTTACCCCTTACGTTTTTTTCAAAACGGCCAGAAAAAAACGACAGTGTTACCCCTTATGTTTTTTTCAAAACGGCCAGAAAAAAACGACAGTGTTTACCCCTTATGTTTTTTTCAAAACGGCCAGAAAAAAACGACAGTGTTACCCCTTATGTTTTTTTCAAAACGCCAGAAAAAACGACAGTGTTAGCCCCTTGTTTTTTTCAAAACGGCCAGAAAATAACGACAGTGTTACCCCTTATGTTTTTTTCAAAAACGGCCAGAAAAAAAACGACAGTGTTACCCCATATGTTTTTTCAAAACGGCCAGAAAAAAACGACAGTGTTACCCCTTATGTTTTTTTTCAAAACGGCCAGAAAAAAACGACAGTGTTACCCCTTATGTTTTTTCCAAAACGGCCAGGAAAAAACGACAGTGTTACCCCTTATGTTTTTTTCAAAACGGCCGGAAAAAAACGACAGTGTTACCCCTTATGTTTTTTTCAAAACGGCCAGAAAAAAACGACAGTGTTACCCCTTATGTTTTTTTCAAAACGGCCAGAAAAAAACGACAGTGTTACCCCTTATGTTTTTTTCAAAAACGGCCAGAAAAAACGACAGGTTACCCCTTATGTTTTTTTCAAAACGTCCAGAAAAAAAACGACAGTGTTACCCCTTATGTTTTTTTCAAAACGGCCAGAAAAAAAACGACAGTGTTACCCCTTATGTTTTTTTCAAAACGGCCAGAAAAAACGACAGTGTTACCCCTTATGTTTTTTTTTCAAAACGGCCAGAAAAAAACGACAGTGTTACCCTTATGTTTTTTTTCAAAACGGCCAGAAAAAAACGACAGTGTTACCCCTTATGTTTTTTTTCAAAACGGCCAGAAAAAAACGACAGTGTTACCCCTTATGTTTTTTTTCAAAACGGCCAGAAAAAAACGACAGTGTTACCCCTTATGTTTTTTTCAAAACGGCCAGAAAAAAACGACAGTGTTACCCCTTATGTTTTTTTCAAAACGGCCAGAAAAAAACGACAGTGTTACCCCTTATGTTTTTTTCAAAACGGCCAGAAAAAAACGACAGTGTTACCCCTTATGTTTTTTTCAAAACGGCCAGAAAAAAAAGAGTGTTACCCCTTATGTTTTTTTAAAAAAGGCCAGAAAAAAACGACAGTGTTACCCCTTGTTTTTTTCAAAACGGCCAGAAAATAACGACAGTGTTACCCCTTATGTTTTTTTCAAAACGGCCAGAAAAAAACGACAGTGTTACCCCTTATGTTTTTTTTTCAAAACGGCCAGAAAAAAACGACAGTGTTACCCCTTATGTTTTTTTTTCAAAACGGCCAGAAAAAAACGACAGTGTTACCCCTTATGTTTTTTTCAAAACGGCCAGAAAAAAACGACAGTGTTACCCCTTATGTTTTTTTCAAAACGGCCAGAAAAAAACGACAGTGTTACCCCTTATGTTTTTTTTCAAAACGGCCAGAAAAAAACGACACTGTTACCCCTTATGTTTTTTTCAAAACGGCCAGAAAAAAACGACAGTGTTACCCCTTATGTTTTTTTCAAAACGGCCAGAAAAAAACGACAGTGTTACCCCTTATGTTTTTTTCAAAACGGCCAGAAAAAAACGACACTGTTACCCCTTATGTTTTTTTCAAAACGGCCAGAAAAAAAACGACAGTGTTACCCCTTATGTTTTTTTCAAAACGGCCAGAAAAAAACGACAGTGTTACCCCTTATGTTTTTTCAAAACGGCCAGAAAAAAACGACAGTGTTACCCCTTATGTTTTTTTCAAAACGGCCAGAAAAAAATGAGTGTTACCCCTTATGTTTTTTTCAAAACGGCCAGAAAAAAACGACAGTGTTACCCCTTGTTTTTTTCAAAACGGCCAGAAAATAACGACAGTGTTACCCCTTATGTTTTTTTCAAAACGGCCAGAAAAAAACGACAGTGTTACCCCTTATGTTTTTTTTTCAAAACGGCCAGAAAAAAACGACAGTGTTACCCCTTATGTTTTTTTTTCAAAACGGCCAGAAAAAAACGACAGTGTTACCCCTTATGTTTTTTTCAAAACGGCCAGAAAAAAAACGACAGTGTTACCCCTTATGTTTTTTTCAAAACGGCCAGAAAAAAACGACACTGTTACCCCTTATGTTTTTTTTCAAAACGGCCAGAAAAAAACGACACTGTTACCCCTTATGTTTTTTTCAAAACGGCCAGAAAAAAACGACAGTGTTCCCCCTTATGTTTTTTTCAAAACGGCCAGAAAAAAACGACACTGTTACCCCTTATGTTTTTTTCAAAACGGCCAGAAAAAAACGACAGTGTTACCCCTTATTTTTTTTTCAAAACGGCCAGAAAAAAACGACACTGTTACCCCTTATGTTTTTTTCAAAACGGCCAGAAAAAAACGACAGTGTTACCCCTTATGTTTTTTTCAAAAAGGACAAGAAAAAAACGACAGTGTTACCCCTTATGTTTTTTTCAAAACGGCCAGAAAAAACGACAGTGTTACCCCTTATGTTTTTTTCAAAACGGCCAGAAAAAAAATGAGTGTTACCCCTTATGTTTTTTTCAAAACGGCCAGAAAAAAACGACAGTGTTACCCCTTATGTTTTTTTTTCAAAACGGCCAGAAAAAAACGACAGTGTTACCCCTTATGTTTTTTTCAAAACGGCCAGAAAAAAACGACAGTGTTACCCCTTATGTTTTTTCAAAACGGCCAGAAAAAAAACGACAGTGTTACCCCTTATGTTTTTTTCAAAACGGCCAGAAAAAACGACAGTGTTACCCCTTATGTTTTTTTCAAAACGGCCAGAAAAAAACGACACTGTTACCCCTTATGTTTTTTTCAAAACGGCCAGAAAAAAACGACAGTGTTACCCCTTATGTTTTTTTTCAAAACGGCCAGAAAAAAACGACACTGTTACCCCTTATGTTTTTTTCAAAACGGCCAGAAAAAAACGACAGTGTTACCCCTTATGTTTTTTTCAAAAAGACAAGAAAAAAACGACAGTGTTACCCCTTATGTTTTTTTCAAAACGGCCAGAAAAAAACGACAGTGTTACCCCTTATGTTTTTTTCAAAACGGCCAGAAAAAAATTAGTGTTACCCCTTATGTTTTTTTCAAAACGGCCAGAAAAAAACGACAGTGTTACCCCTTATGTTTTTTTTTCAAAACGGCCAGAAAAAAACGACAGTGTTACCCCTTATGTTTTTTTCAAAACGGCCAGAAAAAAACGACAGTGTTACCCCTTATGTTTTTTTCAAAACGGCCAGAAAAAAAACGACACTGTTACCCCTTATGTTTTTTTCAAAACGGCCAGAAAAAAACGACAGTGTTACCCCTTATGTTTTTTTCAAAACGGCCAGAAAAAAACGACACTGTTACCCCTTGTGTTTTTTTCAAAAAGACAGCGCTACCCCTGGGGATTGAACACGCAACCTGTCGCATAGCAGACAACTGCTCTACCTCCTGAGCTAAGCCGACCCTTTCTTTCATTTCAAATAGACATATAAATAGACAGTGTTAGCCCTCATTTTTTTCAAAACGACAGTGTTACCCCTTTTGTTTTTTTCAAAACGGCCAGAAAAAAACGACAGTTACCCCTCACGTTTTTTTCAAAACGACAGTGCCACTCCTGGGGATTGAACACCCAACCTATCGCTTACAAGACAACTGCTCTACCTCCTAAGCTAAGCCGACCTTTTCTTCCATTTCAAATTGACATATAATAATACAGTATTCCTCATTTTTTTCAAAACGACAGTGTTACCCCTTATGTTTTTTTCAAAACGGCCAGAAAAAAATGACAGTGTTGCCCCTTATGTTTTTTTTCAAAACGGCCAGAAAAAAACGACAGTGTTACCCCTTGTTTTTTTCAAAACGGCCAGAAAATAACGACAGTGTTACCCCTTATGTTTTTTTTTCAACAACCTTGTGTTTTTTTCAAAACGACCAATAAAAAATGACAGTGCTACCCTTTATGTTTTTTTTCATGACGACCAATAAAAAACAACAGTGTTACCCCTTATGTTTTATTTAACAAAAACAACAGTGTTACCCCTTATGTTTTTTTTCATGACGACCAAAAAAAAACAACAGTGTTACCCCTTATGTTTTTTTTCATGACGACCAATAAAAAACAACAGTGTTACCCCTTATGTTTTTTTTCATGACGACCAATAAAAAACCACAGTGTTACCCCTTATGTTTTATTTAACAAAAACAACAGTGTTACCCCTTATGTTTTTTTTCATGACGACCAATAAAAAACAACAGTGTTACCCCTTATGTTTTTTTCATGACGACCAATAAAAAACAACAGTGTTACCCCTTATGTTTTCTTTCATGACGACCAATAAAAAACAACAGTGTTACCCCTTATGTTTTTTTTCATGACGACCAATAAAAAACAACAGTGTTACCCCTTATGTTTTTTTTCATGACGACCAATAAAAAACAACAGTGTTACCCCTTATGTTTTCTTTCATGACGACCAATAAAGAACAACAGTGTTACCCCTTATGTTTTTTTTCATGACGACCAATAAAAAACAACAGTGTTACCCCTTATGTTTTCTTTCATGGCGACCAATAAAAAACAACAGTGTTACCCCTTATGTTTTATTTAACAAAAACAACAGTGTTACCCCTTATGTTTTTTTTCATGACGACCAATAAAAAACAACAGTGTTACCCCTTATGTTTTCTTTCATGACGACCAATAAAAAACAACAGTGTTACCCCTTATGTTTTATTTAACAAAAACAACAGTGTTACCCCTTATGTTTTTTTTCGTGACGACCAATAAAAAACAACAGTGTTACCCCTTATGTTTTTTTTCGTGACGACCAATAAAAAACAACAGTGTTACCCCTTATGTTTTTTTTCATGACGACCAATAAAAAACAACAGTGTTACCCCTTATGTTTTTTTTCGTGACGACCAATAAAAAACAACAGTGTTACCCCTTATGTTTTTTTTCGTGACGACCAATAAAAAACAACAGTGTTACCCCTTATGTTTTTTTTCGTGACGACCAATAAAAACAACAGTGTTACCCCTTATGTTTTTTTTCGTGACGACCAATAAAAAACAACAGTGTTACCCCTTATGTTTTTTTTCAGTGACGACCAATAAAAAACAACAGTGTTACCCCTTATGTTTTTTTTCGTGACGACCAATAAAAAACAACAGTGTTACCCCTTATGTTTTTTTTCATGACGACCAATAAAAAACAACAGTGTTACCCCTTATGTTTTTTTTCGTGACGACCAATAAAAAACAACAGTGTTACCCCTTATGTTTTTTTTCGTGACGACCAATAAAAAACAACAGTGTTACCCCTTATGTTTTTTTTCATGACGACCAATAAAAACAACAGTGTTACCCCTTATGTTTTTTTTCATGACGACCAATAAAAAACAACTGTGTTACCCCTTATGTTTTTTTTCATGACGACCAATAAAAAACAACAGTGTTACCCCTTATGTTTTATTTAACAAAAACAACAGTGTTACCCCTTATGTTTTTTTTCATGACGACCAATAAAAAACAACAGTGTTACCCCTTATGTTTTTTTTCGTGACGACCAATAAAAAACAACAGTGTTACCCCTTATGTTTTTTTTCGTGACGACCAATAAAAAACAACAGTGTTACCCCTTATGTTTTTTTTCATGACGACCAATAAAAAACAACAGTGTTACCCCTTATGTTTTTTTTCATGACGACCAATAAAAAACAACAGTGTTACCCCTTATGTTTTTTTTCATGACGACCAATAAAAAACAACAGTGTTACCCCTTATGTTTTTTTTGGTGACGACCAATAAAAAACAACAGTGTTACCCCTTATGTTTTTTTTCATTACGACCAATAAAAAACAACAGTGTTACCCCTTATGTTTTTATTCATGACGACCAATATAAAACGACATTGTTACCCCCTATGTTTTAATTGATAAATATCGACAGTGTTACCCCGCATGTTTTTTTTCACTACGACCAGTAAAAAACAACAGTGTTACCCCTTATGTTTTTTTTCATGACGACCCATAAAAAACAACAGTGTTACCCCTTAAGTTTTTTTCATGACAACCAATAAAAAACAACAGTGTTACCCCTTGTGTTTTTTTTCATGACGACCAACGAAAAACAACAGTGAGAGTTTTTTAACGAAGAATTCCCCAGCACTGAATCAAACTTCTGAAATAAAAAACACCTCCCTTCCCAACCTCTAGTAACTACTTAAAATGTAGCACTTATTTTATGAATTATGTGTACTTGATGTATGTGCATGATTCTCGCATTTTTTTGGGTTGTGTCTTCATGGTTGAATGCATTTATTGTAAGAAAAGTGCTTAATTAATTAAATGAAATAAGATCTGGCCCTCTCACCTAACTCTACCCAAACCCTGATCCTTAAACCTTAACTAACCCTAAGACTACACCCTTACCCTAAAAACTATCCCTCAGAAAAAACAAAAAAAAAGTTAACGTCAGAAATGTCCCCAAACCCATGCCTACGATGCTAACAATTATATTCTATGTTCTTAATGCAGTTAATATATGCTGCATTTATGCTCATTTTTCGTATCTCAACACGTTGCAGACAGGGGATTGTTTTCCTTCGAGTTAATAAAGATGAACCCATGAAAATAACAATATCTAACAGTTTATTCCAAGGTTGTAAGCCTTATCCTTGTTGAGTAGATGACATGTCACACTATGTCCACGATAAGGCAGCATTGCACTTGTTTCCAGACTTTAGCGGTCGGTCGTGAGGGCGCTCAGAAGGTTGTGCCCTCCGGTGGCGACCGACTGGGGCTTGCCAGGCAATGGACTCCTCAGCCAATGGCAAGACGCTATTCTAAAAACACGTCGCTTTTCAAAATAAAAGTTCAACGAAGACACCCGTTAAGCGGTCTCGATTGAATCCGCGGTCAAAGGCCCGGTGAGCTTTTACTTTGGCACCGATGAAGTTGAACGCGGAAATAGAGTTGGATCTGTACTGCGCTGTGCGATACGTGAACCATGGCAGCTCCAAGTAGAAAACAAGTGCTTAAATTTCTATGTCAATTTGGGGCGTTTATATTAACCCGGTTCGGGTTCTGGAACTGCTTCAGTATGTTAATGCTCTTTGCCGAGCGGGCTGATGCGAAAAGGTACGTTCATGCATGTATGGCAAATTTCAGAACTGTTGGGTCGGAGGAATGAATCGGCTCAGAGTTACATTTCAACTCTCATATCTCATACTCATAAACTATTCAACTTGAAAATGGATTACTATAATTGCCAAAATAATTCGCTAAGTCGGTGCTCATTGATTTACTATACGTAGATCTACGCAATACAGGTGTTTGACTTGGAACAACTGAGACTACATCTCTCCAGACACATGGAAACGTTTCAACTGCACAGACTTTGTATAGTTTCCATAGTCTGTAATTATGTAGAACCGCCCTCTATAATCTTTGTGTTGGAGTTATCCTCTGCAGGCTTTCGTTTTAACATAAGTGTGTGTGTTTGTGTGCGTGTGTGTGTGCGTGCGTGTAGTTGTGTGTGTGTGTGTGTGCGTGCGTGTAGTTGCGTGTGTGTGTGTGCGCGCGTGTGAGTGTGTGTGTGTGTGTGTGTGTGTGTGTGTGTGTGTGTGTGTGTGTGTGTGTGTGTGTGTGTGTGTGTGTGTGTGTGTGTGTGTGTGTGTGTGTGTGTGTGTATAGAGGGCGGGGGTCAGAAACCTTTCTGACACTTGTGTTGCACATGCCCAGAACAGCTACTGGGCAATAAGTAACTCAATGCTGTTCTTCCTACATGTAGCCTATAAAACACTGATATTACCATTGTTGAAGGGAAACCGTTGTTTCCTTGATCATTGTGACACTCATTTACATCCAACAAGGCTGACCCTAAAGAGACCTAACCCGGCTGTTCGATCCCTCCACCCCTCCGTTAGAAAGCCTGACATCCAGGTGCCGTACCTGTACGTGGACATGGGGGCGGCGGTGCTCTGTGCCAGCTTCATGTCCTTCGGGGTGAAGCGGAGGTGGTTCGCCCTGGCCGCCGCCATGCAGCTGGCCGTCAGCACCTATGCGTCTTACATCGGAGAGCAGGTGCACTACGGCGACTGGCTCAAGGTAGGCAGCCGGACATATCGGTAGAGAAATCATCCGAAACGCTTGTTACTGCGCTACAGGCCCTTAGGCTGTGAACTGTTACCTGCCTGCGCGCCGCTTGAGTTGATTAGGTTTTATTTGTGTTAGTAGTGTGTAGTGTATATGTGTGTGTGAACTTTAAGATGTTGTCAGTACTGCCTCTTTATAATAAGCTTGGCAAAGCTCTGGTTTATATCACAATAATACTACTACTACTACTACTACTACTGCTTCTACTTGCTCTTCTGGTTACTGTTCTTCAAGCAAACAAATAGCAGTCTAAAGAGAATATATTAAAGGATTAAATAATAACTATTATGATTTAAATCATATTGACATTTCAACACCACCGTCACACCCATGTGGTAGTGCCTTCTGTCGTCGATCCCACATGGCGATGGTCCCGCTGTGGTTGAACCCGGTCTGCGTTTCCCTCCCTGAAGGTACGGATGTACTCCAGATCCCTGGCCATCGTCGGGGGCTTCCTGGTCCTGGCGAGTGGTGCGGGGGAGGTGTACCGGCAGAAGCACCGCACGCGGTCCCTGCAGTCCACGGGACAGGTCTTCATCGGGGTCTACCTCATCTGTATGGTGAGTGTGTCTTGGGGGGATGTTCTACAGGGGCGAAGTGGTCCGTCAGAGTGGGCTTTGGGTGAATTAATAACTCTGTTTGGGGGTTTTCAAGGCAAGGCTAGAAAGGGAGACATGAAGTTGATATTAGATTAAAGGTTGGGTAGGGAATTCTCTTTTTTGGCCATTTTTGCAAAATTACTTGAAATCCTTATCATAACCCACTTACAGCCACTGAGTTAGAAGTAGCCTACTGACATGACAATTAAACAAGTCAATCATCTGTGGAACGGGCAGGGCTCGAAAAACTCCAGCCAAAGATTTCCAGACCCACCGAGTGGCATTGGACAGTAAGTACGTCAATCAAACGGTCGCACTGCACTCCCCCTCACCTGCTACCCGCGCGTGAACCCTTCGTGCACGTACTCAAAGCTCGTGACCCAGAGCAAGCTTCTGTTTGTTGTTATCCTGCGGTACCTACTGGAGCTAGCTAACTAGCTAATGGCTCGCTCTCGCGCATCTGTGTTCACTCGTGCATGATTGCGCGTCCATGTACTTGGAATGGGTGGAGTCAGAGTCAGCGTTGAAGGAGAGGGGGTAGGACCATTTGAGTTGTTTACCTTTCAAAATCTGCTGGCGTTTCGCAAATCCCATACCCAACCTTTAATACGTACAATTGTATCAGCACCAGGAAAAGCTAACTCTGGCAGCAACACAATGCAAATCCTCTTTAACAGAGTACTCTCAGTGGTCACCTGACCTACACCGGCAAATGAATGCAAATACCAGCCAATCAAGCAGAAGACTCTTTACAATGAGTTCACTGTACTCCAATGGGGTACCAAAGAATGTTTGCAACACCTTTATGAATCCGCGACACAAATAATCCAGGCTGCTCCAGGCACGAAGTGGGTTTATACCAATCATAAGAATGTTAGACTTAATGGTGTAGCTACCAAGTATTAGAAATGGGCACCTCATTGTTTCCATTTGGTAGTTCTCTCGCAGTATTAGAACAGTGAACCAATAGTGTACAAAGTGGTTCTGTACACAGGATTAGATCGTTGTTCCTAAAAGTATTCGTAGTCTGAGAATTTTGTTGATTCAGGTAGACAAAAGATCCATCAGATGAAAACTGGGGTCATTGTAATATGATAGACTTACATCTGGGATACCACTTTAAAAATAAACCTCACCTACAGAGTACAGGGCCCTCGTACGATTCTGACCTAGATGGAATAATTGCGCTGTGTGCATGTCCTCTCCCCTTCCTCCATGATTAACCGCAGAACCTAATTGAAACCACAGAGTAATGGGCTGTCACACTTCTAACTATCGCGCATAAGGATCTGCAAATGTAATGAGTGGGATCATGATTTACAATGATTGATGCAGTATGAGATATAATAATGTATAGATGGAGTGAACAAGGATGTTTTCTACATAACCTAAGGATCCCATTGCGGCAGTCGAACCTTCCACACGCCACCCAAACGGCTTTGCTGGGATCCTCCGACACACTAGTCACAGGTCAATGAAGAAATCCGTTAATTGTAGAGTTTGAGAGATTTGCAAGGCGTTCCATACTGACATTTCAGAGCCGTCATTCTCGTGTGTGTGTGTGTGTGTGTGTCCAATCGGATTTGCGGAAACCAGCGTCCACCGCACACACACTCAACAATCGTTCATATTAACGAGTAGTGCTCCCAAATACTTATCATCGAAGTGTGTGTGCGTGACCGCAGTGCTCCTCCTCCGCCACCAGGTGTACTCGCTCCAGCACAGCAAGGAGGACCGGCAGGTCTTCCTGAGCCACATCCCGGGCGGCGAGGTGACCCTGATGCTGATGGTGCTGCTCTTCGGAGTGCTGGCCCTGGCCTTCCTCTCGGGCTGGTACATCCGGCTGGCGGCGCAGGTCCTGGCCACTGTCCTGCCCCTCGTCATCCTCTTCATCGACGGCAACATGGGCTACTGGCACCACACGCGCAAGGTGGAGTTCTGGAACCAGATGAAGCTGATCGGCCACAACGTGGGGATCTTTGGCGCCGTGCTCATCCTGGCCACCGACGGATGAGTCGACCTTTCCTCTGGTTGTTTAGGGGGATGGTGTTCTTTTTGCCGCGATGACAGCCCGACAGAGACACGCGAAGAACCTGCTCACGGGATGGGGTGGAACTGTTTGCTTTTTTGTTTTGTGAGGCCGTCCGTCTTTAAGCTCGAGCTACCCTTCTGTCGACGGTCAATAAGAATTCACACACACACACACACACACACACACACACACACACACACACACACACACACACACACACACACACACACACACACACACACACACACTCACTAGCATTTGCAGCGTGGCGGTGTTGGGTTGCTTGCAGTGTACGCCACAGTCTCTTGCCTGTTGCTGTTCCAAGGAACCAAAAATTGTCCATCCTCATTTTTTTATGGGATTTATTTATTTGAATTTTATAAGTTATAAAGTCACGTTTACAGTAGGTCTTTTTTTACGGTCGTACTCTGAGTCCTGATGAAATGAGCTTTAACGATGTTATGATAACTTACTGTTATGGTGTTGGATTGGGACCACAGAGGGAAAGGTTTAAATCCATGTGGGGAATTTTCTATGAAAGAGGAAGGCTGCAGTACAAAACCATATAGCATTGAACTGTATTGTGTTGCTTTTGTAAATGTCATTGTAAACATGTTTCTCATGAATGTATCTTTCATTCAATTTAATAAACTTGCCCAGCTTTTGTAATATGTGGTTGCATTTTCTTTTTAAAATATCATGAAACTTTTTCTAGCAGCTGCTCGGCTACAATAATGTACTGTATCATGTACGGTAAGGCGAAAATCTCTAGAAGGAAAATAAACGGGTCAGTTAAAATTAAACGGTATGGAAATGCAATAGGATTGAAAAATTAGGTGAGTTGACCACTAATAGTCTGTGGAAGTATGGAACAAATGTAAGATGACAACACGGTTCAGAAGCCCTGCTCAAATACAACACAAAAGTCATAACATAACATGGATTATTTGGTTAAAGGAGAAAGAGATTAATGTTATATTAATGGAAATTTTTCATATGCAACAAATGCTTAATTATGAAAACATTTTCTCAATAACCGAGCTCAGATCCCCCAAAAATCAAATCCCAGCCACACCATGGACCCTAATCACCTTGCGGGTTCTAAACACTCGCTGGGTAGGGGAACTGAACGCATAATTCCACATTCAGTTACCGCTTAGAACCCAGATGGTTGCTAGGTGAATAAATCCCATCATCTGACCCCCTGACAATCAGTCCCCCTCTCTGCAGTCCCTTTCCACCTCCTCCAAGACGCACTTCACTTCTCCAGTGCTTGTGCATCACTCTCACTCACAGACTGCTTGCTACTGCTGTTGCGCTTGGCCTTGACCAGGGCGCAGATGACACCCATCACCACGGTGATGGTGATGACCAGGACCGCGGACGTCTCGGCCACGCACAGCTGGCTGTCCATGAGGGCCAGGGAGGCCCCTGCCAACGGGCCCGGGCCCTCACACACGATCTCCTTGTAGTCCTCCACCTTCAGATAGCGTACGTGCTGGATCTTGCTGAAGACGCGGTGCAACTCGCAGTCGCACGTCCAGGGGTTGAGGGCCAGCTGGAGGTAGGTGGTGGAGGAGGCGCGCAGCCCCAGGAACACTCGGAAGTGGACGTGCTCCAGCCGGTTGCCCCTCAGCCCCAGTAGGTTGAGGCTGCGCAGCGGGGCCAGCGCCTCGCTCTCGATCAGGGAGATGTTGTTGTGGCCGAGGTGCAGCACCTCCAGCCTCTGCTGCCGGGTGAGCAGGTGGTCCTCCAGGGCGTCCAGCTTGTTCCCCTCCAGGTTGAGGTACCGGAGGTGGCCCAGGGCGTTCAACAGCCCGGCATCCATGGTCTGGAGGGCGTTGTGGCTGAGGTCCAGCTTCCTGAGGTTCTCGAGCTTGTCCATGGCTGGGGGGGACAGGTGCGTCAGGAGGTTGTGGCGCAGACGCAGCTCCAAGAGGGAGCCCAGGCTCTGGGAGAAGTCCCCGGGGAGCTGTTGCAGTCGGTTGAAACTCAGGTCCAGGATCTCCAGAAATTGCAGGGATGATAGAGACTGAAAATGGCGACACACACACGTTACGTAACACGCAAATACATGACTTCATAAACATCGGCTTGTGGTTGGAGTTGACGTGCAGATCGGCATGTAGGTCAAGGATTGCTTAGGATAAATTAGGAAAAAAGTAAAAGAATGTGCTTAATACTGCTGTACACATTAGAGCTTTGTGTAGAGGGCTACTTGAAAATCTAGGTTATTCATTTTTAATTGAATTTCCCATCTTTTTTTTGATGTATTTGTATTTATTTTACCTGGGGTTCCAATGTTTCGATGCTGTTGTTGGACAGCAGGAGGATTCTGAGTGACCACAGTCCGATGAAAGCGTTGCTCTGTACCTCCGTCAGCCGGTTTCTGCTGAAGTCCAGCAGCCACGTCCCCTCTGGGACATCCTGGGCGATGCGGGTCAGCTCTCTTGACTGGCAGTCAACCAGATCAGAGGAGTGGAAGCAGCGGCAGCGATCAGGACACGACGTGGAGCCCAAGATGGAGATGAAAAGCAGGGGCAGTAGCTTAACCGCTGCACACAACATCGCGTTTATGCCGAATGTTTTTTTTTTTTTTTTAACGAAAATACTATGTTCAGGGCTGGTAGAAAAAATGACAGCAAACCATCGCTGCACTGTGTTCAGGTAGAATATAGGTTGATGTTTTGTTCCAGATAAATAGTTGATTCCGACGAGAAGAGAAGGTTGCTCTCTCTCGGGAAATGTTCGGGGAGAGACGAGGGAATATTTCTGATAAAGAGGGATTAAAGGCTTAACCAAATCATCACAAAGCATCAGTAAATCCCGGAAACCAGCCATCATGTCCAGTCTGGAGCGGTGCCAACATAAAGATTTACATCAGTTTCTGCCTGATGTAGCAAATAAATATAAACTTTTTCCATGAAAGGATCTCCCATTGCACAAACGTTTCTTCCATCAAACTATAACATGGCGCAACATCAAGTGACAAATAGATGGCTCGATCGTCAACTTGAATCGGAATCACCTCGGCTCTTCTGCAGCCTAAAAGATTGTCAGTTGAACGTGATTGTAAGCACATTTTCAAACTTTTCATGATGCACATCAATACATCTTAGTATGAAGGGATCCATAAAGTATGTAAGGGGCGTATAGGGCAGCAGGCCTAGTTGGCAGAACTGTATGCAAGCAATATTATCAACTGCACGCAAGCAATTTGTGCAGCTGGTGATTATGGGCAATAGAATTGTGCACTGACTGACCCCAAATCCTTCCAATTATGTTACCAAAAGGACAATCCTACAATCTTTATTTTGAGGACATCCAGTTAAATTGAGGCCCAAGCAGGGGTTACTTCAAATAAACCACTAACAAGTTGAAGCTATGATAACATGCTTCTAAACTTAATACTGAAGTGTTCTTTTGTTCCAAGTTTTTGGCAAAATACTGCCTGGACACGTCACCCACAAGCAGGGCTGCCAGGTTTTCAGAAAACCTTGGAGGGAGATTTGAGCAGCACATTTGTTTGGGGCCCATTCGGGGTTGCTGAAGATATGACTTTACCCACATCCATAGGTTTAGAATTTGTACCGGTTGTCCACGAAAGCCACATGCCTTTGACCGAAAACATGTTTGATGTTTAAAAAATATTGAAAAGTATGGATTCCTACAATTTGGGGAGACGTGGGAAGGAAGGAATGTAGTCAGATACAACCTCCGATCACGTCCTGTTGGATGTTTTGCTGGTGCGTTTTGCCTCCCCCTCGTCTCATAATTTCTATGAACACAGCTCAGTGTGTGAACAGCTATTGATTACCAACTCTGGAGACCAGGGTTCAAGTCCTTTTTTGTTTTAACGTTGCTGTGGTCTGCACAGAGGTACCGAGGCTGGGACATATTGAACTAGAATATGTAAGATTTTGTATATTTGTTTTAGGATTTCTGTGTTTGTATCTAATCTGCCTGACAGTGGTCTGAGCTCAGTGTGCTCTGCTCTGTCTGGGATCAGATTTCAAAGAGCTCAGGACGGTTCTGACCGATCCTTTGGGGCGCCAGGCAAGATTATGTACGAGCTTTTTCAAAAAGTTAGAGCAAAAGGGAAATAGCGAGAAATAGTAGTGGCCTGAGAGCGTGTGAAGAGCGTCGTCTCGCTCAATGCATGAGTTGAAAGCTCGGGCCCAAACACGTACGGAGAAACGGAGACACTCGAGTTCGTTGAAAAAGTTGTTAAAATTACAGTATTACAGTCAGAATTTTTGTTACTTTTATTTTAGAAAATGTCCTTTTAAAGTGTGGCGTTTCAAGTCACATTTTGTTTAAAATACAGAAAATACAGACACTTGTAGAACATGGATACAGCAAAAAGGAAACGATGACAGAAAATAAAGCTAACAAGCCTTTCTGACTGCGCTAGTTTTCTCTTTGTGAAGAAATGGAATTGAAGGCAAAGGTAGGAGGGAGCAAAAGAAAGGCTTTTCGGGACATGTAGGAAGGAAGAGAGGAGGTAGGGGGGCAGAATGAGACAAGTTAGTTAAGGAAACTATGCTTTATGGTTCATGTTTAAATTATTCTTTATAAAGTCTAATTTAATTTTTTTATCTTTCCTCTTTCTTTTTTGTCTTTTTCTCGTTTTTTTTTTTTTTCCTTTTAAATGGTATTTTGATCTTCGGGACCGAAAGGCCCTCAGCTCTCCTCCTCTTTCGTCTCAATAACGAGGGCGAGGACTGCAGGGCCGCACCGGTGTCAGCCGCCAGACGGCCCGCCACGCCTTCCCTGGCCGACTCTCGCCGTCGACTCAAGAGGATAAAGTAGAGTCCTTCTGTGTTTGCTGTGCTTGTGAACGTTGCATGGACTTCTGACTTTCCACGTCTCTAAAATGTTTCTCGACCTACGCGGGGGGAGACACAGAACACGCACACAAGTCAGAAATTGGACAACTGCTAAGACACGGATAAAACTTTTTTTTTTCCATTAGGGATTCTTAAAATATTAGGAAACTTTTGCAGAATTTCGAACAACCTGTAATTTGTGGCTGTACTGGAAAAATGTTCACACTTACTACCAATAGCTTCGGATTGGCTATTGCAGAGTTGACTACGTTTATGCAGCACTACAACATTTTGTAGTTAGTCAAATATTGATTTTGGATACACCTGGATTGCACCAAGCCTCGCTCTGCAGTCACTTTAAGCCTGGGCTTCATGACTCAATGTGGATAGAAATCTATGGCACTTACTATTTTGCGTACATGACTTAAAGCGCTTCCCTCTTTGCCTTTGCAGTTGTCGACCTGGTAAGGCGGCGAGATTACGACGTCGTCCATCACAATTATGTTCTTCTCCTGCCATTTACAGTCTTTGATGCTGCAAAGGAAAGGACAGAGAAGGATAAGTTCCCCAGTGGACAACTATGGGTTTGGTCTTGCGTGACCTGTGCTGTTGATGGATAAGAATATAAACTATTACCGTATAGAAAATATGCTATTTAAATACGAGAATACAATTCCTAACACATTAAAAAGGAACATGTAGACTCTTAAGGCTGCCATGCGAGGTCGTAGGGAGGACATGAAAATTAGGGCATTTATATGAATATGGTTGGGTAACAGCCAAATAAATAAACATTGTCAAGTTGCTATACAAGTTTGACAGCATTCCCATAGTGTTTATATTGTACTTCAACGCACACAATAGTGTTTCTTGATGCAACTTGTCGTCTACTTCCTCATCAAGACATCTATAGAAAAGTATCATGAACAAACTGCAACATCTACAGTACCCCATTCTTTTATAAAGACAAGTTTCCCTTTGAACTAGAAGGCAAATCC
This sequence comes from Gadus chalcogrammus, assembly GCF_026213295.1. Lineage (NCBI taxonomy): Eukaryota > Metazoa > Chordata > Actinopteri > Gadiformes > Gadidae > Gadus > Gadus chalcogrammus. The sequence continues at coordinate 2,413,913 of NC_079429.1, forward strand.
GCTTTTGTAGTCGCATAGGTCAAGCACTTTCCTTCTCCCTTTTTCTGTCCCTCAAAAATGTCTACACTTCACTTTCCTAGCACTGTGTGCGTGTGTGTTAAACAACCTCCTCACCAATCTAACCCTACCTGTTTATATACTCATGTACATAGTTCGCCAACCTCTTGGCAGGTGGTTAAGGGTATAGATAATAAGCACACATTCTATGGCAGCCTCAAGTTCTGAGGCAGCCTGTCAATTTGCTGAGAATATATTTTTTTTTTAAAAGGAATATATCTTTGTTGCATACAGGGCATGGGTTAACCTGTCAATTGTAAATGCTTGGCACTTGTTACTATAAACATCCTTTTTGTACCAGAAGCCATATATTGTTGTTTCTCTTTCTTCTGAGAAATCTATTTATTTGTAGTCACTTATAGGATAGAAGAATCTACTTGCCTATTCGGTTTGTGAACTTTGTCAAACCATGAAGTCTAGGTTCATGAGATAGAAGCTACATTTGAACGTTTTGTGCGAAGGATGAGTGAATGGTTAACATTTGGACTCTCACAGAGTCCGTGGGGAAAAATTGAGCCATCTTCTGTTCACTAAAGTTGTATCAGGCTATGTATCAAATGAAATAATCAACGGGAATTATTATGCTAAGGAGCATGCATTAGGTATTTGCAATATAGCCCAAACTAAACCAATTCCATGTTACATTATTTTACACATTACTCCAGTAATTAAGTCAACAATGTTCGGTGGATTTCTTAGTTTTCAGCTCTGAACAAACTAAAAGAGCTTAGGGGGAGCCAAGTGATGCTGCCATAAAATTGCTCTGCGCGGTCGAGATGGAGCTAGCGTGCTAGCAAGCCAACATTCTTGCTCCAAGTCCCCCCTCCCCGACTCCGGCACACGCCACTGGTTCTATTAATAATGTTTGCAGGTCAATCCCTGACTGTGGGGTCAAAACAAGTTTGGCTAACTCAAAGGGCTATGGTTCTGATGGATAAAAAAGGTTATGGCTGCTTTGTGCTGCGATGCTCCTCTTGAGGCGAGGCGTCTCCAGTAATGCTTACGTTTTGTGAATGGTCTGGAATAGCTGCTGGCCCTCGACAGAAACCCCAGCACTGATTGCATAGGCTTGGGAAAGCTTATCCTCCTTTTCTGTCCGTGCCCGGTTGGCCAGCTGTGGGAAGATTAACAAAAAATAAATACAGCAATTCGTTTTTTATGTGAAATAATTAGGAGTTGGTTTAATTGTAGACTTCACAGTTATATTAACATAAACATAGTGTTTCCCCAATTTATCCAAACAATATGTTAGCCCATTTGCATTTCCAGCCCCCTGTTCTGTTTGTAAAAGACTGCCAATGATTTACAATTCCCAATAAACGAAAGTCCCGGATATCCGTGTACAATTAAAATGTTGTCTAGTGTGTAAGGCAGCCATCACTTTGCACTGCAGCTCTACCCTGCACCCAGCCATTGGGTATTGAACCCCCTAAATAAAGTTACCAAAGTCAATGACAGATGAAGGACATACCTTGCTAACATTCAGTGATGCTAGTGGAGGAGGAGTCTCAGTGCGGTCGTTTATGATATCCACATCCGAAACATAGGCTAAGTTGATCAGGATGACGTCATTGAGGTTTGCCTTTCCGCTGGAGGAAGCACATTCTGGGGAACACTCAAGTTAAGGCACCAAACTACTACAACTTGGCATCATGGTTCAGTGTTGTAATGTAACAGGAGTTGTTTCATACATGAAGAATCAAGTTTCATAATTGAAATGTGATAAACGCAAGGCTTGGCAATTAAACACCACTGTTACAAATGGGAACTGTCAAATCTATACCATTAAAAGACACTATAAGGAGAGATATGTCCGGGGAAGTGACTTAACCTGAGATAGCTAACTAAATGCTTAAAGAAACAACTAGCATAAACTAAATCCCTTTAAAACAGAGAAAATTGCCAGAATACATGTCAGCATGATTACATATTAAAATAAACCCAAGGTTAATTTCATGTCAAGGGTGACAAGTCAAAATGCACATTTAAATAAAAGCCTAAATGGACTGACCTCTCGCATAGTAGGAAAGTAAAGGTAAGAATCGCAAAGAAAATGTGTCAACGTCAGACTAGTTAGGAATGAATTTCTCCTAAATCCATTTTTACATAAAGTTAATATTAACCAAATGGTTGGAGAATTCACCAAGGCCTATAGCAACAAAATATATATATATATATTCCATTACCTAGTGCTCCGATTATCTAGAAATTAATTCAGCCGGTTGACTACTGTAAGCGTAAAGTGTGCGTCTCTCTTGGCCATTTAATGTTGAAGTGAGCAACACACCCATGTATAACGAGGTGTAATGCAGTGGGGTGACTCGAACATCCCTACCACCATTTAACCAACACGTTTCAGGTGGTTTCACAATTGATATCGCATTACACCGTTACGCATGTCGGGAACCATTATTAAACGGAGGAAATGAGAAGGGCAGCACGGATAAGAAGGACAGCGGGGATAAGGCAGCAGCTCTTAGCGGCGGCTGACCGGTCACAGCGGCTAGCTCACTTTGTTAGCATGCTACCAGCTACCCACTGGTGGTCAGCAGTCGTGAATAGTCGTGTGCCATTAGATGTAACCCAAAACACGAGCATTACATCCCAGCATTGTGTGACACTAATTACAGCACCGACACGGCCGTGTTTTAACGTCTAAACGAGCTGGGATGAGCAGCTTTCGTTAACTAGGATCGGGCTGTGCTCCACAGCCATGATGCCGTGCGAGAGACCGCTGCCAGATAGTGATCCGTGTGTTACATTGCCTACAGCCACAACACGGCACCGCAGCACAGCGGTGCTTCCATCAAAAAATAGCCCGAGATATGTAGATCAATAATTCGGACAGTTGACCGGCGAAAAAAATAAAGAAATACGTGAATCGTAACAGTTAAAACCGACAAAGATGGTCCTCTCTGCTAGCATCCATTGCGCCTGCGCGGATCACTATTTGACATATTTTCGGTTACCCTAAAGGCCCGTGCAGCGCGCGAGGCCGACGGAGGCTCCACAGCTCGGGAAAGAAAGGATACTCAGAGTCAACATCTTGGACTGGTAGTCGAACGCGACCACCTCTCCTTGCAGACGTTGGCCCAAGCAGGTGAGGCAAGAGACATGGCTCCCGACGCTGAAATACTCCCCCGGTCCAGGAGCCGCCATCTTCTCCGCCAGGAAACCGGAGCGCCTACCTTACGTAAAGACGACGCGGTGACGTCGTGTTCAGCCCACTCGACGCTTAGGGCGTGTCGAGTCGGCTTCCCCCCCTTCACCCATTCATTATTCAATATCGAAATATGTGGATGTTGTTTTTTAATTCATGGCCGGTGTATTGTGATCTGTACACAAAACCGTCCGAAGGCATATTCTGTATAAACTATCCGTTGCATTACAAAATGTATGTATTGTTTGCATTGTCCCTCTGGCGAATATATTTAAATAATCTTACTCTGGCGCCCCCTGGAGGAACTATAGAAAATATATCTGCTCGTTGGGGCCGCAAGGCAACGACCATTAGTTTTTCTGAAACATAGCATCCCATTATACAGTGGATTGAGGCCGAGCCAGGTCCACAAAAGAGTGCACATAAGATGGAAGCTGTGCACACCCATGGCGTCTGGGTGGCTGACAGCCTCCAGCAGAAGACGATGAGCCAGGAGAAGCTATGGCTGATCATCACGCATATGGGCGACCCCAAAGCAGCCTTTCTGCTGATCTTCCCGCTGACATACTTCATCCACAGGCGAACTGGGACCACCGTGCTGTGGGTGGCGGCGGTCTCAGAGTGGCTGAACTTGGTGTTCAAATGGTGAGTCGGATCTACACCTCGTGAGGGGGAAACTAATCGTTCAGAAAATATATTGTTGATAATGTAGCATTGTCATTGAAATAATAGTATCCTTTTTAAGGATACTATATGCTTATGCATGATTTTAGCACCAAAGGTACAATTAAAACAATACAAAATACGATAAACTTGAGTAATTATGACATCTGTATATCAATATTGGTCCGTCCGTGTTTACGCTCCTCCAGAAACCAAGGCCAGAATACAAGGCGTCAGAAGCGCAGACATATGTCAAATTAAATAAACTAAACGTAATATTTGTTATTTGCAGGTTTCTCTTTGGAGAAAGACCATACTGGTGGATAGGTGAATCCCGTTTATTCGTTAACAACCACCCCCAAGTTATTCAATTCGCCTCCACTTGTGAAACCGGCCCCGGTAAGAATGGTTCCTATGGTCTATAATATAGTTCAGCACCAGTCCATAACATGTGGTCAAATAGACCATCTATTTGTTGCAATTTAAAATGATAATGGTGCATGTTTTGCTTTATAATCTAGGCAGTCCCTCGGGTCATGCTATGGTGACTGCAGCAGTGTGGTGGGTGATCGTGTCAGCGGTGGGCTCCTCTCTGTACTCCCGCACCCGAAGGTGCGTCTCTGGTCAAAACGTGTACCACGCATGCGCATGTTGTCTTTAATGTTCCACTAATACTTATTTTTGTCCGTCTTTAGTGTTATCTGGACAGCACTTCCATACCTTCTTTATATTACCTTGCTCGTTGCTGTCGGACTGTCACGCATCTTCATCCTCGCCCATTTCCCTCATCAAGTTGTCGCTGGATCAATTACAGGTCGGTTTGTGAATGCAGTTTAATTCTACTTTGGACTTACCGATGACACTACAGATCTAGCCGCAATTCAACTTTTGTGTCGTCACTCACCAGGTTTTATTTTGGGGGTCATTTTGAACCCTCGGGCTCCTGAACAGCGACCCCTGCTTTTTTATGTTGGTTCCAGCCTCGGTCTGCTCCTCACTGCTCTGCTGATGAAAATTGGACTGGAAGAGCTGGGATTCGACCTCTCATGGCGAGTACTTCCTGCATCCACAATAAATAAATATTAAAACGTATTAACTGTAAGCTTAAAAATAGCAAAAGAACGCAGGATCAATTAAATTGAGCAACTATGGGGTAATCTTAAATGCTACGCATTCCTTTATTTTTTGTATATTCTGATATATTTGAGGTAAATATTAAAAACGAGCCAAACACCGGCCCTTACTAAGCACTTATTGGTTAGCCTTAGATAACTCCCCCTCACCTGTTATAACCTGGTTATCCGGTCACTTGCCTTTTACAGGGGATGAAAATAACCTGAAAGCATCTTTTAAAGGCCGGGTTTGCTCTGCTTTAAAGGTTACATTTTCCGCTTCTTTCCAAGCCATATCACATTGTGAAAAATATATATTTTTCTCTCTCCGTTTATATAATGTCACAGGTCCATTACTTTGGCCAAGAAGTGGTGCGCGCATTCGGAATGGGTCCGGTTGGACTCCGCCCCGTTTTCCTCTCTGACGCGGGACTGCGGTGCCATCCTGGGCCTGGGACTCTCCCAGTACTGGAAGCCCGGGGGGTGGCCTCTTCCCTGGGCATCCCGAGCACTGTGTCTGGCCCTGTCCTCCATGGGGTTGTACCACATCAACCGCTTCCCACTCCCCGTTCAGCCGCTGCCGCTGTTCTACGGACTCTTCCTGCTGAAGTTCCTCCTGGTGCCTCAGGTGGTGATGGTGGTGGTGCCTGCCGGGGTTCACCTGCTCACGAGCAAAATGAAGAGGGACTGAAATGTGAAGAGCAAGGGGATGTGTGCCGCTGCTAGCAGCTATAGCAACAACTCTGGCGTTAAACCTCCTTGAGAGGATGCTTTAGTCTCGAGCTGTTTGAGCTGTTCCTTTTTCTCATCTTTTTTTTTGAACCACAAATGTGATATTGGATTCATGTTATTCAATTATGCAAATGTTTGCGTCTGTGTTGGAGGTCTATTATGTTGGTTCACGGGTTTCAATAATGCAAAACTCTACTTTGGTGTTCAAAGATTATTATGCGATGGTTTACTGGTTTCATTTCCTTCAATGACGCTAATCTTTTCTTTGGTGTTCAAAGACTGCTAAATGTTGTGTTTAACAGGCGCAAATGTCATTTCGTGTTTAGCCTTAAAGGGACTTCATTCATTTCAGCCAAGCATGGGAAAGGAAAATGCCTATGCACAAGTGTGTGTGTGTGTGTTCTACACAAGTCAAAATGTAAATAACTGACATGCAGGGTGTGACAGTTGGTAAGCATTTATAAATGTTTCTTTTTGTTCCAGTACATACTGTGTGTTGACTGTACAGATTACAATCATTTATCATGAGATAAAAACACATTCTTTTTATTGTTTTTAGTCATACTTTTGTATCGTTTAATCACAGCGATCTGAAAGCTCACATTTACACACAAATAGAACTCTGCTCAGCAAGCGAATACATTAAATTAAAATAAATGACTCTGGAGTTTTGCCGTCGTCTGGCACAGTTGAAGAAAATGATTCAGGGAGAGTTTCCTTATTTTATTCCCAAATCCAGACAGTATATATCGCACACTCACACACCAGAATCAGGACACTGCTTTACATATTTCTGCTGGAGCTCATGGAAAGAATCGAACATGCATTGGACTATTTACATCAAACTAATATACATCCACATGTTGAAACCATACGCCCCCCAAAAGTTCTTCTGTTCAAATTAAGTATTATACAGTCGCACCTTTTCCTCCGGTCTGATCTGTCGGACATCTCTCTCTCACATGGCAGAACACGCTATTGAGGGAAGAAACGTTATGAGGCAGACCCGAATGAAATAACTAGTGGGCAGCCATTCAAAATCTTTTCTATTTTCTATATGATCAACAAAAAAGAAAACCTGCATTCATCTGTGAGTGACATCCAACCAAAACAGCCTCAATCCTCAATAACCAAACTAAATATAAATATATAGCAGATGTGACCAGATTTAATTAATTTGGTTGCATTGACAGCACAAATATAAAAAATATCAGCACAGTGGCAGATATTTGCTTTGTGCATGAAACCAGTTGATTAAAAATGGCTTTCCTGTTTCCGGCAGATGAATTAGCCCAGTGGTGGATTATCTGAGCATAATGTTGAAGCGTAACCTCGATCCTACCCAGTGGAGACATTCATACAGCAGATATAATGTATGCTAAGAAAGTCTGTACAAGATTCTCATTGAAAAGTTCCTGCTCTCCCATCCCGTCACTTGGCATTATGAAACATAGTCGTGCCTAGGCCCGCTCAGTGAGCAGTCAGGGAGTCCACGTATAGACCAACCAGGCACTCTTCCCCCCCACATCAGAACAGTAAATTAAATACATAAAGTGCACCCTCAGTTTTAGAACATCCCAGGCGTTTTAGTGCAGAAATGGCAGAACAATAAAGGTGTAGTATGGGTAAATGGAAAGAAAAGGCATCCGATAATGCAGAAGAAAAAAATGTCCCAACGGATTCGGGCGCACACAATGTGTGTGCTTGTATCAGTGTTGTTTAGAAGCCTTGCGTTTCTCCACATCCCGTCAAGCGGTTCCCACGCATGTTCCGTTCTCGCTCGCAGGAGCAGGAGCTCACAGAGGCGCAACACGATCGAAAGTAGTTTACGACACTCATCGGCTATGAGCACCGGTACATTTGCTATTTTATCATTGAGTCTGTATAGTAAAGGAAAAAACAGAATCCCTCTAAACAAAAATCAAACAACAAATCAATGTATTGCACGAATGGCCTATTATAGTGTTGAATACAGTACACTGTCTTTTGAGAATTTAGCAAAACTATTTTTCTATGAGCTTGTACAAAACTACCGCCCTAGGCGTCTTCACAAGCAAACAGTGAAGCGAGAATTCCAAAGTGGTTTATTGATTTCGAGCCGGTCCCGCTGCCTGGGCCAAGACGATGCCACGAGACAGCCGCCATGGCGGTTAGTTGAAGTTCACACTAAGGCATAGGATGAGGTCTGTTATAATACAGCGACACACACACACACACACACACGCACACGCGTGCGAGCGCGCACCCACGCAACTGAAGATATACAGTGGAGCCTCAACAAACTGAACCTCAAACATCTGACCTGGTAAGATTGTAGAAAAAGAAAACAAAATGGGTAAGGAGGGGGCTGTCCATAAAGTACGACCACTTCTGGCCACCAAAGTCCGTTTGCGTTGTTGTGTGCAGTAGTTTAGGTGTATCTTTGTTAATACATGCAAGAGAAGCATTTTAACATCAACAATACCGTAGCCCGAATCTAGCCCAAACCCGTTCATGCACAGTTCTTCTGTATCGGCGGGCTGAGCGTTTGGTGGACGGCACGGCGTCACTATGTGTTTTGTGTGTGGATCTCTAATGTTTCAGGTCAGTTCTGTGGAGCTCCACCCCACAGGAGCTCGGTCCGCAGGGCAGGGCTATCTACAGCGTGGGAGCGGAACTATTGTTGACTTGAACTTTCTCGCGATGCGTGACGACAAAAGAAGAGGTTGGAAACATAATGGAGGTAATTCTTGTCTTTTTGAAGTTGGCCAATGTCCCCCCCCCTCCCCCTCCCCCCCTGGTAGCGTTTCCCAGCGTGACTAGTGAAGGGACACGAAGGCATGGTTCTCAACAGAATACAATTCAAAAACGCAAACTAGGTTTGGTTCGTATCTCTATGTACAATATATAACTTAATAATAAATATTGTCATTTATTTTCCATTAAGTACTGAGTTGTCAAGTTGTTTTTGTCATCTTTTTCTGCGGTAATGTACAGTATTGAACATATAATATTGTATTACATAGATTAGTGCCTACTTGTGACCTCTGGCTTCTTCGAGCACACGCTGTGAAAGAACAGAAGATGGGTACGTAGTTCCACGAGTACGATGACCGGGTCCGACCCGCTGTTCTGTCCCCCTCTCGGATCTCACACCAACCGCGCCCTCCCCACCCCCCCCTGGGGAGGGAGGTGGGGGGGGGGGCATTGTGCCACACTTCCTCCCGGAAGTGCACGTGTCTTTTGATTGAGCGTGAGATCGGAGAGAAGGGACCACCATCCTTGGTAACCCTAGAGAGCTTCTGTGCAGAGCAGGATGATGAATCGATGGCGTGTTGTGGTTGTCGTGAGGATATATCTGAAGTGTGTCGCTTCCCGGTGCGGGCCCCTACTGACCGCTGTTCCCCCCGTCCCCCCACTCTCTCTCTCTCCGTGCGGGAGATCAGAAGCCCACACTGCTCTATTTACTCTATTTCTAGTATACTCTTTTGAGTTCAAGTCGTGAGTTCTTTTCGGACGAGTCGCATACGCCGAGTTCAGCAGCCACGCCCTCCCTCTCCCTCTCTTTCTCCCCCTCCCTCTCCCCCTCTCTCCCTCTCCCTCTCTCCCTCTCTTTTGCTCGCGATCCTCTCACTCCCGTCCGGGCGTCCGTCCGCTCCGACCCGCACCGGCGACACACACACACACACGCACACGAGGCCGTCACACGTTGGACTCCACAAAGGGTCTCTTTGGTTTGATGGGGGAGCTGGGGCCCTGGGTCCGGGAGTCCCGGGAGAGCTGGCGGTACATGTTGTCCTGGTAGGCCTGCGCCACGGGCAGCGTCCGGGCCACCTTGACGTCCGGGTAGGTGGGCACCTGGCTCACGCGCTCCAGGATGTCCCCGCCGCTGCCGCCGCCGCCGCCGCCGCCGCCACGCGACCCGTTGGCCAGCTTGCCCAGCGAGGACGGCTGCGACTGGGAGTAGTAGTCTTCCTCCAGCAGGTGGCCGTTCTGGGCGTTGTTGGTCTTGTTGTAGTAGGCGATGTTGCCCAGCGAGGTGGGCGGGCTGTAGGTGGAGCCCTGCTGCACCAGCTGGCCGGGCGAGGTGGGGCTGATGGCCGAGTCCATGGACGTCATGGCCCAGGGCCGGGAGGGCTGGTGCAGGTACTGCTGCTGTTGCTGCTGCGTGCGCGCCGTCTTGTCGATGATGCCCATGAAGGGCGTGTTACGGGAGCGCGTGGCCTCGCCCGGGTACAGCCCCCCCCCGCCGCCCTGCGAGGGCGAGATGGGCGAGATGTCGTCGCAGCCGCGCTCGTACGTGGCCTGCAGGGAGATCTCCATGCCCTGGATGGACGAGGACGGCCGGAAGCCCGGCGCCAGGTTGCAGGTGGAGCCGGCGGCGATGTTGTTGCTGGACGGGGAGAAGCGCAGGCCCACGCTCTGGGAGTGGATGAGGGGCCGGGGCGTGGGCACGTGCGGCTTGATCTCCGCCGTGTTGGCGCTGACCGGCCGCCGCGCCATGTGCGCCATCTCCGGGGACTCCAGCTGGCACTGGGGCATGGCGTTGGCGCGCTCCAGCACGTGCTCCGACACGGGGTAGTAGGCGGCCGACTGGCTGCGGCTGATCTGCGGCGTGGGGCCGTAGCGGGCGGCCCCGGGACCCCCGCTGCTGGCGCGGTAGGCAGAGGAGGGGCGCTGGGGCGGCTCTTCCTTCAACAGGTTGGGCTCCATGACCCCTCCTCGGCCCCCGTGCTGACAGAGGGCCCCGGCGCTCAGGCTGGCCTGCACCTGCGCCATGGGCCGCCCGTCCAGGGAGGGCTGGTACATCAGCCGGCTCTCCATCTCCCCGCCGCCGCCGCCGCCGCCGCCGCCGCCGCCGCCGCCGCCGCCCGGGTAGCGGCTGCCCATGCTGTGGCCCATCTGGCCCACGTAGCCGCTGTTGGGCTGGCTGGTGCGCACGATCTGGGCGATGGAGGGCTGCAGGCGCAGGCCCTGCGCCTGGTGGTGCTGGGAGGACAGCGAGGGCTGCGAGCTGAGCTGGAAGGAGCGCTGGCTGGCCAGCTTGGACAGCGGCGACTTGGGCCGGCCGGGCGGCTGCTGCTCCGTCTGGTAGCGCACGGGGGAGCCCGACTGCGAGCGGTACAGGCACACGCCCTCGGCCGGCGGGCTCACCCGGTACTGGGCCGAGCGGCGCAGCGGCGAGGGGGGCGGGCTCTGGTGCTCCATGCCCTGGCCGCCGCCGCCCCCAGCGGCGGGCTGTAGCGGTAGGACGCCAGGTGCACCGGGGAGGTGTGCGGCGGGCTGTGGCGGTAGTGGGAGTTGTGGTGCGTGGGCGAGAGGGAGGGCGAGGCGGACTGGTAGGTGCAGTGGGTGGGCGAGGACATGGAGGAGGCGGTGGGGTGGTACTCGTACGGCTGCCCCATGGGGGACACCCCGGACAGGTAGGCGTGGTCGGGGTGCGTGGGGGACAGCGGCGGGCTGTGGATGATGGGCAGGCTGGAGCAGGTGTTGGAGTGGGAGTCGGGCGGAGGCAGGCCCAGGGACATGGCCTCCAGCTCCTGCTCCAGGTAGTCGTCGTCCTCAAACAGGTCCTGCACGGGCTCCATGTCCTCCAGCCGGGGCTCCGGCGGGGGGGGCAGGGGCATGGACAGGGAGAGGCACTCCTCGTCCCCCAGCTCCTCGGGGGGGGGCGTGGGGGGAGGGGAGGGGGGAGGCTCCAGCTCCAGGAGCTGCTGTTGCTGCTGCAGCTGGAGCTGGAGCTGCAGCTGCAGCTGTGGCTGCCCGCCCATCTCCTCCTCCTCCTGGTCGAACTGCCGACACTCCTCCTCCACCCGCTGCAGCAGCCTCTGGATCTCCCGGTTGTTGGGGCAGTGCCTCATGGCTTCGTTGAGGTCGTCGAGAGCTTCAGGGAACTGTCTGCAACGACCAGATCGATTGTCGGTGTTAACACGCCTTTTAAAACATTCGGAGCACAACAACGGGTCTGGGGCGATCGATGCTGCGCTTACGGTCTCTCCTGGCGTCACTACGACATCCGTTACTTGTAGCATTCGCCAGAAGGACTTTGTTTCGATGTGCCCAAGAGTATTTAGCGAGGGCGCGCCCGCCAATTACGTAAACAATAGCAGTGGTCATTTGGTTCTCGTGATGAGATGTTTACAATGTAGAGTAATAGTCAGCTGACTCGTCTAAGTGTTATTGCTATTGTTAAGGAATGTGTTACGACGGCAGAATCTGTGCGTCATGGTGATTCGGACAAATCACATTGCATCATAGCGGTGTCGTCCAGACCGAGAGCTTATTTATGAATGACGAAACACTACCAAAGAGCCGAACCCCCCCGTTACCTGCTGCTCCGCTTGGCGCGGGCCCGGGCGTAGTACGCCTCGTACGACTTGGGCTTCAGCTCCAGCGCCTTGGTCGCAAATTCCTCCGCCATCCCAAAGTCCTGAGGAAAGGGACGAAAACTTGTGTTAGGGTGGTCGCTGCCAACAACCATCCGGAGGGATCACCAGGACCACCGAGGGGAGCTGGGGTTGGCTGAAGAAAATACAAAGTCACACTCCACTTCCAGTCCCTTTTGAGACACTTGGCTGGGCTCCGTTGGCCCACAAGAGAGCCCGAAGCAAGAGCCCGTCAGGTGGGGGTGGGCTTGAGATTTCATTGGGCGGATTTGAGTAAAAGGGGGGAATGGGCACTTCGATGGACCAATGGCTGGCTGCGACCACGGAACGAGGGAGGGAGCAGACGCCGGTAAAGGTTGACGCATTTAAAAGGGGTAGTCCAAGGATGGTCAAACCGGGGTTTGGCCAAGATTGATATCGTCCGAGCTTTGAGCGTGTATCCTTGCGGTCCACTAGGCCCAGGTTTGCGTTCTTTCTTCTTAAGGCTCAGATGCTAAAATAAACCCCATAAGTTAACATCACCAAAGCCTGACGACAGTGAACGGTCACCATGGGTTCAAAGGTCACTTATACATGGCGTGATAGCCCACGGTGTGACTCAATCGATATAAGGTCGCGGGGAGACGAAGCTCTGTTCGTTTGTATATTTTATTTACATGACCATATTTTTGTTTTATGTTAAAAAATTAAAATCAAAGAACCAGTTCTTCTTGTTTTGGGGAACCAGTTCTTGTCGTTCACGTTCGGGATTCGTTCGTTGTGAACGAATCGGTCGCGACCGACTCATCATCCCCAGTGGTAACTCACGTTCATTTTCCGGCGACATCGGGACAGGTTGAGGAAGAGAGACACTTTGAGTTCCCTGAAGGCCTTGAGGTCCTCGCTGAAGCCCTCACGGGGGAACTTCTTGAGGGCGTACTGGTAGCGCTGAGCTGCCTCCTTCACCTTCCCCTTCTGCTGGGAGCACACAGAGAGGCGCTCAGAGCACGAGAACACATCGTCCAACACGTGTTCACAGCACTTACACAGACACACAGGCCTTATGGGGCCTTTTTATAGTTAATAGTTAGTTAATATTTAGATATAGTTTATAGTTAAGGGGGATTAGAGTTAGTTCAAATTAGCAGTGTATCAGTGTATTATAATTAGATTGCAATTAGGTGGACTACAATATATATATATATATATATATATATATATATATATATATATATATATTAGAGCTGAAGGTTAAACGCGTTATTAACGGCGTTAACGCAAACCAATTTTAACGGCGTTAAACAATTTATCGCGCGATTAACGAAATTGTTTTATTTAAAAAAAATAAAAATATATATATATTGTTTTTTGTCTCAAAACATAGAAGCAGTAGCAGTAGTATTTGTTCAAAGCAGTCGTTTAATTGCACTATAGGCTCTTTTTTTGTATCGTCCTGTTTTGATCAGTATATGCCAATGTTGTTATCAATAAAAAATCATTTGCACAAGGCAAGCCGATGCACTTCACCATGTTGATAAGATAATTAAAATGAGAAGAATTATGGGACAAAAAAATCAAGGGATATATAGCATAGAAAAATAATTTGCGATTAATCGCGATTAATCGTGAGTTAACTATGACATTAATGCTGATTAATCACGATTAAATATTTTAATCGCTTGACAGCTCTAATATATATATATAGATGTGTTTGCGGATCAACAAACAAATTGCGGGCTGCTTCCACGATCATGGAGCAGAACAACTGGGATTCCTCCCATACTTGGAAATATTCATTTGAAGACATTAGCTTGCAAGCAATGTGTGCTGGAGCTAGAAATATTATTACGCATTATTTGACTCGCAGGGAAGAGCCACTGGGAGGCGCTGTTGTGGAATGAGGAGTGAACTGGATTTGTGTTACGTGAATATTGTGCATATTTTGTTGGTGGAAAGGGTAGAGGGTCTCCAAAAGAAAATGAAAGAAAGAAAGGTGGAGTTAAATAAAAGAAGTACAAAAGAAAGAAAGAAAAGTTGAAAAAGAGAGACAAAATGATTGGAAGGAAACAAAAAGTAAAGAATGAAAGAAAAGTGGAAAAGAAAGACAACATTTTTTGAGGAATAAAGAAAGAAAGACAGAGAGAAAGAAAAAAGAAATAGATAAACAAAGACAGAGAAAGAGAAATAAAGAAGGGGGAGGGGGTGATGTGTGAGGGGAGGAGCTGCAGAGTGCGCCTCCCTCCCTCCCGGGGCTCGGACCTTGTAGAAGGCGTCTCCCTCCTCCACCAGCTTGCTGAGCAGGATGATCATGATGTCGGGCTTGGAGGTGGCCATGGCCCACGTGGCCGGACCTGGGGCACAGCGAGAAAGACAAGAAGGGGGGGAGGACAGCAGGGTCACAAAACCTGAGGAGAGGGCGACGGGAGGATGAACGGAAGGAGAGGAGAGAGGAAGGAAGTCGCTGTACACACCACCACCACCACGACAACAACAACAACAACAACAACAACAACAACAGCAACATCAACAGCAACGACGACAACAATGACAATAACAACAGCTACATTACAAACAGCAAACCAAAATGGGGGAATGTAGGGAGACAGACAGCCAGTCCGTAGGAGAGGAGGTGAGGGGGGGGTTACACCCTTCTAGTACCACATCCCTACAATAATAACGATCACCAGGGCGACGCGGTCAGGCACGAGTTCTGCAGGTTAACAGAAGGTGTGGTCACGGTTCTCGGGATTCGACCCCAGACAGCAGCACTCCAGTGTAGGTTAGGGCCAATAAAGTATAACGGACGATTAGATGCAAACTACATCTCCTGACACCCTATACCCACGCTATCATACTGGGAGGTTGCCACCGGACACTGTTAACGCAGTTCTGGGCATGAACCCGGTGCAGAAGAGCAGGGGAATTATTAAGATACTTGTGATTCTGGTCTTCGGTCCGACACAAGGTAACATGAAATGAGTCCTCATGCTCAATCTGATTATCCTTGAAAACCTCTAAGGTAGTAGAAAAAAGGACAAAATGTTTAAAGGTCCTATGACATGCCACCAGGTGTTGGCTGATTAGCCGTTACAAGCCGTTTTGGCTTGTAACGGCTTGTAATGACATCACAGGTGGGCACGCCCACCTGTGATGTCATAAGGGACAGATTTCCAAAACGGCTTGTAACGGCTAATCAGCCAACACCTGGAGGCATGTCATGGGACCTTTAAGCAGTTAAAAAGTAAATGTCTGGGTTTTCTATGTCGCTGGTTAGACACGCACAACACACCATAGATACGGTACGGACCGGCTTTCGCACGGGGAGACACGGGGACAGGGGGGGGGGGGCAGCTACAGGAAGTAGGAAGTAGGAGGGGGGGGGGGGGGGGGTGAGGGTGTGTGGGCAGGCAAGAGGGTTACACAACAGGACTCCTCTTAAGACAAACAGGGTGTGGGGGTGTGTTGGGGTGACACACGGAGAGA
>NC_079429.1:2434463-2437919 GCF_026213295.1 Gadus chalcogrammus
AAACAACGTAGACTCAGAACGTAGACCTGCCCCCCCCGCCTGGCCCCACCCCTGTCGTGGTTCCGGTTCTGGGGGCCCCCAGGGGCCACTTACCACCTCCGAGTCCCCGTAGAAGGCGGCCAGGTCCAGGGGGGTGCGACCGTTCTTGTCGGCGTGGTCTGAGGCGGCGCCACTCTCCACCAGGCAGCGCACCACCGGGAGGTGACCCTTCAGACACGCCCAGCTCAGGGCCGTCAGACCCTCCTTGTCCGTCAGGGAGAGGGAGGCTCCTGGGAGGGGGGGGGGGAGAGGAGAGGAGGGGGGAGAGAGAGAGGGGGGAGGCAGGAGAAGGAGAGGGGGAGAGAGAGGGGGGGGGGGGAGAGAGGGGGGGGAGGAGGAGAGGGGGGGGTAGGGGGAGGCAAGGGGAGGGGCAGGAGAGGAGGAGGAGAGGGGGGGCAGGAGAGGAGGAGGAGAGGGGGGGGGAGGAGAGGGGGGGGGGGGGGGAGGGGAGGGGAGGAGGGGAGGGGGGAGGGGCAGGAGAGGAGAGGGGCAGGAGAGGAGAGGGGGAGTATCAAACATGTCCAATAAACCAGAGAGACCGCTGGTTCCCGACCAGTAGGGTGGGAAGGCATACAGGTGTTCCCTGAGGTGAGGCTAGGTGGCCAAGGAGACAGCGGCGATACCACGACGCAAGGAAGTAAATGACCACTAAGAATTTTGAATTCACTAATATAAATCGATAGTTACGTATGTAACTACGGTTCTATGAATTCCGGATGACCGCCAGAGGCGGTGCTTTAGCACTGGATGTTCCATCTCGCGCATGCGCAGGTCGAGTAATTATACCAAAAAAGTCACCTGTGACACCTGGGTGACCCGAGAAAGTCTATATATTCCGGAGTCACCCGAGGTTCTGTTCCAACTGGATCTTCTCGCGGAATCTGAGAAGTCTGAGTGACAGAGAACTCTGGCGGTCATCCGGAATTCATAGAACCGTAGTTACATACGTAACTATCGTTCTATTTCATTCCTACTGACCGCCAGAGGCGGTGCTTTAGCACTGGATGACTAATACCAAAAAGGTCACGAAGAGTGCTCACTTCAATCAAGGGCTCGAAGCCGCCGACAGGACAGCCGTCGCCACAGGATGAGGAGCAGCGACATTAACCCTGTAGTATCGGGCAAACGTACATGATGAGGACCATGTAGCCGCGGAGCAAATGTCCTGAAGTGGAACCCCCTTCAAGGCAGCCCATGAAGTAGCCATACTCCTGGTAGAGTGGCACTTAACGGCCAAGGGCATAGGGAAGCCCCTGCGCCCTATAGGCATTCAAGATCACATCCACAACCCAGTGGGAGGAGTCTCTGTTTCGATAGGGCAGCCCCCTTCCTGCAGCCCCCGTAACAGACAAAGAGGTTATCCGTCTTACGCAAGCTGGTTGTCGCTTAACATATGCCCTAAGCGCCCGCACCGGGCACAACAGGTCTGACACTCTTTCTGCACCCCCTGGAGAGCCTGGGGGATTGAAAGCAGCCAACTCGATTGATTGGTTTACATGATGGGGAGACAATCGTTTGGGTAGGAAGGATGGGTTCGGCCAGAGCACCACTCCTGACCCATCTGCGTGCCAGCGCAAAACACGCCTGGCTTACTGACAAGGCATGGAGTTCACCGCCCGTTTTGCAGTTGCAATGGCAAGGAGAAATGCCCGTCTTCAATGGACAGCCGCGTCAGGTCTGCCTGACTTAGTGGCTCAAATGGGGGTAGACATAAGGACCTCAGAGCTACTTTCAGGTCCCATGATGGTGCCCTCAGGGATCGCGGCGGTTGAAGCCTCTGGGCTCCCTTCAGAAACTGCCTGATTAGGTAGTGGGACCCTACCATCTGGTTATCCACCCTTGCGTGTGTGGCTGAGATCGCGGCCATATAAACACGCAGGGTAGACGCAGCTCTTCTGTTGTCCAACACAGACTGCAGGAAGTGTAGTATCACTACCACTGAGCAGGTCTCCGGGACTTCGCCCCGCGCCACGCACCACTGTGAAAACAACTTCCACCTGTTTGCATAGAGGCAACCTAGTGGAGGGTGCCCTTGAACTAAAAATAGTACGGACCACTGACTGGTCGCAAGACCTCAGCAGTGGGTCCTGGCTCTCAGGGGCCACACGCACAGCCGCAGGCGGCCAGGATTCGTGTGCCATATGCGTCCGCCTACCTGAGACAGAAGGTCCCCGTCTCTCTGGGAGGCACCAAGGCTCTCCGTTGAGGAGTTTCAGTAATGGTGGGAACCATGGCCTTCCTGGCCAATGTGGAGCCACCAGAAGTAGGCTGTGGACAGCCACGCTGGACCCTGTCCAGCGTTGCCAGTAAAAGGGGAATTGGGGGAAATGCATAAAGCAGGCTGTCTGGCCAAGCATGAGCCAGAGCGTCCTGCCCTAGGGGACTGGTCCTCTCCGTCAAGGAGAACCAAAGGGGACAGTGGGTGGTCTCTTCGGAAGCAAAGAGATCCGCCACTGCCCTGCCATACCTGTCCCAAATCATCCCCACCACCTCCGGATGGAGTCTCCACTCTCCGGGGGGTTGCCCTTGGCGAGAGAGAAGGTCTGCCGCTGTGTTCCGGACACCTGGAACATGGACAGCCCTCAGGCTTAGAAAAATGGGGGAACGCCCACCGAAGGAGCCCTTGCGTGACCCGCAGGCTCTGCCTCGATCTGGTGCCCCCCTGATGGTTGACGTGGTAAACTGTGGAGGTGTTGTCTGTCCGGACAAGAACATGTCGGTCCCTCAGAACTGGAAGGAAGTGCCTGAGAGCTAAGAACACCGCAAGGAGTTCCAGCACATTTATATGCTCCAGTTCTCTGCTGGGCATCCCACTGGCCTCTGACAGTCCTGCACTGCCATACTGCACCCCAGCCGGAAAGGGAGGCGTCCGTCTCCACAACCTCCCGCCGGGAAGCTATCCTCCCTAAGGGCGACCCCGCAATCAGGTATGCCCTCTCTCTCCAGGGTCTGAGGGCCCGAAGGCACCGCCCAGACACCCTGACCATCTTGTGTCTCTGCCACTTGGGGTCCAAGTGGAGACCATTCACCCAGATCTGAAGGGGACGCAATTCCAGAAGGCCTAGTGGGACCCACCATGGATGCTGAGGTCAGCAGACCTAATCAGTCGAAGGAAGAGGCTGTATTCCAGCAACTTCCCCCGCCTGAAGCGCTGTAGCAGCTGCAGAATGGTAGCTACGCGCTTTGGAGAGAGGCAGGCTCGCATGGCCACCGAGTCGAGCACCAGCCCCAGATAGCTCACAACCCGACAAGGTGTAAGGTTGCTCTTGGTAAATTGACCATAAGGCCAAGCGGTCCACATGGCTGAGGAGAGTGGCTGTGTCCCTGACCCGCCTGCTCCCGAGTTGGGGAAATGACCACCAGTCGTCCAGGTATGGCAGTATCGCCATACCTGTGGCCTGTAATGGTGACAGGGCT